>NC_057801.1:717853625-718153625 GCF_018294505.1 Triticum aestivum
GGGAGGGGGGTTTGGGGAATATTTGGCCGAAGGGCGGTTGAATCGAATTTGGGGGGAATTTTTGTTGGGGGGGAGGATTTTCGCGCGGTGGGCGGGGGGAGTTTGGCGCATGGTCGGTTTCTCCAAGTGCAGTCCCACGTGTCAGTGAAGAGGCAAGCCGAAGCGCGTTCCGTTTGCGTGAGCAATGTGCAGGACCGAACGTGTGTGGGGTCCAATGCGACCGCGACAGGAGTGCTGTGAGTGTACCACCTTTTTTCCTTTTAAACTAGGTGCTTCGCCCCCTAAAAAAAATGTTGCTTCGCGCGATCCATCGATACTACTACTAGTAATCCGGTAATCCTGACTAAAACGGCGTGGCCGGGTCTTTTCCCGCGCGATATGCTGGGAGGTTGACTTAGTTGGTTTTTTTAGATTTGTCTCGGTTCAATAAAAAGCAGAGTTGGTGATGATGGTGTGCCTGTCATCCTGAAATATAGGTCATCCGATCTATATCTAACGGATAGGAAGGAAACTATGACAATTTACCCGCACTCATCTCCACATTTGCAGATAAGGCTTTCCCTCGTTCATCCTTTTCTCCCACAAGATCTTAATCTTCCGTGCAACGCACGGGCATCTTGCTAGTACTCCTACAATATGTATATTATTGTGAAAGTTCATATACACCGACCGAGATTAATGCAAACACGGCAGATTTTCATTACATTTCGAACTTTTATAGGACAGAAAAATAAAAGAAACCCGACCCTACACCTATTCTACGGCAGCAACCGACGTACTCCATCTGCGATCTCTATGTACGGGGGCAGGGTTCAAGACCCATGAAGTGAAGGTGCGGTCTCCGGCCAGGAAGAGTAGAAAACGGGATACAGAACGGCCAGTTGGCACACCATGCCCTGCCGCCTCCCATGCCCTACTCATCCTCGGAGGAGTCCCCGACCTCAGCAGTGTCGGACGTTGGAAAGCGGCAAGTAGGACGCGTGGCTGACGGTGCTCCCGTCGTCGGCCACCAGCGTGGCCACCGCTTGTGCGGTCGCGTCCGCGTCCGGCTACGCCGCTATTGCGTCGCGAGAGGTGACTTGAGCGAGGGCGGTGACCTCGAGCTTCATCCTCGAAGACAAGCTCTCCTGCAGAGCATTCGCACTTGCAGTCATGGCGGATGTGGTGCCAGGTAGGAGGACGATGCGCTATGGTGTGGAGGTTAGCTGGGCGTTGCCGCTTTAAGTAGCGCATTCCGGTGAGGCCAAGCGTCTGGGTGTGTCATTAAGTCGTCGGAGTTGGTTCCTCGGGCACCGAGCCTCTTAACGACGGCATACGAATGGACGACATGAATGCGGGCAGCATGTCGGTTTCCCTGTTTTCCCGGCCATATTCGAGTGTCAGTGCTCCGCGTTGTGCATTAGGCCTTTCACTATGTAGGCCAAGTGATACAACTTATTGTTTATTTGAGCCGTTCAAGTGTAATCATGTGGCGTTTGCTTATTTCTCATTCCTCTCCAACCCTCTTCTCCATCGATCATGTTGCCCTCCAGTCGAGTCCATCCTCCCGCATGCCTCATTTGAACATTCCGCCGAATATCATTCGCATGTACCCACCCTAGTCCTCTTTCAATAGATCTCCAGACACCGAGATGAAATCGAGAGGGAACGAGTGGGGGCACGTGATACCTAAGGCGGATTCAAAATTTTGAACCGGTGATCATAGCCTCCGCAAATCATATATAAAGGGTATTTAATGTTCGTTTCGTTTTTGAACGTACAATATACTCCCTCCTATCCTTTCTACTTTACATATAAGTTTTATGTGTAGTCAAAGAATCTGTACTATGATAAAAAAGGTATCAACATTCAACAACGCCCAATCAATATTGTTAGATTCGTACGTACTCCTAGATTTGTACTCGAGATGGTTTCCAATTTGACTATTGACAAGATTAATAGTACTCCTTTCACATAGGTGAGTAAGTCATCTTAGGCTGTGCACCGTGACCGAGGAGGAGGGGAAAACGAGAGACATTAATGTTTATTTGCTAATTAATAGTATTGCATGCAATGAACTAACCACTGCATGTCATGTTTGATAGTCTCAGGTCATTAAAAGCATGCACACCCTCATCTCTTATTGGTTGATATGTCAAAAACAAGAAACGAGGTAGAAGTTAGTGCACCGTGCCTATGTGTTTTGGGATTATTTGGTTTTCGTAAAATGACTTACACACCTAGACGGAGGGAGTACATGAGATGTATAATGTGAAAATTATATCATTGGAAACTCCTTTCACATACGAAATTGACCGTATGCTTTGTGTAAGTTGCATGTCATATATTATTAGGGATTTTTACATTCGTGCCCCTAGTTGGGTCACGCTCGACTGATTTGCCCCTAGTTTTCCAACAATTGCGGTTTTGCCCTGCTCACTTCACTCGCCTTGTGTTTTTGCCCTTCCGCGGCGGTTCCGACCAATCATGGTTCGCCACGTGGCGACTACTCATTGGTCAGAACCGCCCCGTAAGGGCAAAAACACAAGGCGAGTGAAGTGAGCTGGGCAAAACCGCAATTGTTGAAAAACTAGGGGCAAATCAGTCGAGCGTGACCCAACAAGGGGCACCAATACAATTGTTCCATATTATTACTCTAACATTTGGTTAAAGTTAGCCTCGAAAAATGCATTAGACCATGTATGCTTTGTGTAAATTGCATGTCATATATTACTACTCTAACATTTGTGTAAGTTGCATTTCAAATATTATTACTCTAACATTTGGTCAAAGTAGTATAGTGGAAGTGGATCCTCTGAAGTAGGTATCCCTGCCTTACCCTCCCTTTCGATCACTTACTGGCGGACCCCATGCTTGCTAGGCCCCGCATATCAGTTACTCAATGGGTTCGGCCACGTCAGGGGATCCTCATCCGTAGTATACTCCCTCTGTTTTTATTTACTCCGCATAAAACGGAGGGAGTGGTGGTATAATAAATGACGCGAGCGGGGGAGGGGGAGGGACATCGGTTTGCTCTCAACTGCGGTCCCACAAGCGAGCAAAAACGCAAGACGAAGCGCGTTCCATTCGGTGAGGGACGTGGAGGGTCCAGCGTGCCGGGCTGCAACGCGAACGCGACAAGAGCGATGTACAGTCAAAACCGATTGACCGATCGTCACCGGAACCACTATTCACACGAGAACCTTCGCTGCTCGGCCTAAGCCAGCCACAGCCCTAAAACCACACCAAATCTCCAGCCCATTCCCCCACCTTTCGATCCCCTAGCCCGCATCAAGCGTCCCCTAGTTTGCCGGAAAGCCATGGTGCACCGCAAGATCACTTACTACAAGATGCTGATGCCAGAGCGCCACGCAGAAATCGCGGCGGCGGTTGGCACCACAGACCTCCGTTCCCAAGCTCGCTTTGTGGCGGGCCAATCCCCGAGTTCTCTAGAGCCAAGCTACGAGGAGGAGGAAGCCAATCCAATGTTCACTGCAGAGGTCGCGGCGCAGAAGGCCCCCGATGAGTATGAGACGATGGACGTCGACTTCGTGCCGGCGTCCGAGTCCCCCATGGTGCAGGCGGACCAGCGGTTCAACATGGCGATACTAAAGGAGGACCGGGAAGCAGAGGCTCAACTCGACGCGTAGCGCGCGCATGCCGCTGGCATCGAGGCTCTCCTGCAGGCGGAACCGGATGTTGTGGATGTGAACCGCGCAGCGGAGGCTCAACTTGAGGTGGAGCGCACGGATGCCGCTGCCATCGAGGCCCTCCCGCAGGCGGAACCGGACGTCCTGGACATGAACCGGGCGGCAGAGGCTCGACTCGACACAGAGTGTGCGGATGCCGCTCTCATCGACGCCCTCCTGCAGGCGGAACCGGAAGTCCTAGACTTGAACCGGGCGGCGGAGGCTCGACTCGACGCTGAGCACGCGGATGCCGCTGCCATCGAGGCCCTCCTGCAGGCGGAACCAGACGTCCTCGACTTGAACCGGGCTGTGCTCTCATCCGTGCAGAGCGCCCGCATGCTCCGCTTGAACGAGTAGCTAGTGGCCGAGGACAACCACGGTGCAAAGACACACATCGGCAGCGACGGCTGATTCGCGTCGGCAGCCAAAGACGACGAGGCCGTCTCTTTCCGCGAGTAGTGATAGTTTTTCTTTATGTTGTTGTTTTTATGGATATTTTGCTGTGTAAAAACATACTACTTCCTCCGTCTAGGTGTGTAAGTCATGTTACGAAAATCAAATAATCCCAAAATACTTAGGCACGATGCATTAAATTCTACCTCGTTTCTTATTTTTTGACATATCAACCAATAAGAGAGGTGGGGTGTGCATACTTTTAATGACTTGAGACTATCAAACACAACATACAGTGGTTAGTTTATTGCATGCAATGTTATTAATTAGCAAATGAACATTAAGTTTTCTCGCTTTCTCCTCCTCCTTGGTCACGGTGCACAACCTAAGATGACTTACTCACCTAGACGGAGGGAGTATTTGTTATGAAGTCGCCTGACTTGGGTCAGTCTACCATTTCAGGCGGTTGGATGAATATCCTACGTCT
The DNA here is from genome assembly GCF_018294505.1 of Triticum aestivum. NCBI lineage: Eukaryota > Viridiplantae > Streptophyta > Magnoliopsida > Poales > Poaceae > Triticum > Triticum aestivum. Next base: position 717,858,174 of record NC_057801.1, read on the forward strand.
CCTAACCCTTCTCTCCTTCTTCCTCACCTCTTCTTCTTCCCCAGCAGACCACCGCACGGGCCGTACGGATACTCCCCAACATGCGGTTGGATCAACATACTCTATGAACAAAAATTATGTGTCAGCGATAGGATGGCTGAGTTTGGTTTGTTCACATGTGACAGCACGTGTCAGTGAGGGTGCGTTCCCTTGGTTGGGTTTGTGGCGTGCAGGAGCGACTGTGTGAGGGTGCGGTGCGACCACTGCGTGCAGGAGCGTCCGTGTGAGGGTGCGGTGCGACCGCGACAGCCGTGCACAAGTGTACCTCCTTCTCATTTTGAAAACTTTAGGCAAGCTTGGCAAAAATGTGTGGCAAAGTTTGGCAATGCAAGGCCTAGACCCAAACATGATAAGTACGTACGTACTAGGAGTACTAGTGTTAAAAAAGAAACGCGGGGTTTTTCTTCGATACAAATCCTCGTTTCACGTGTCAATTAATGCGTATTTTTCTCTCGAAAGACCAAAGAGCTAACCATCTCACTCCTCATCGCTTGACTAATGCAGCGCCATGCAAACGAACCTTCTCACTTTTGCATGCATGCAGGGGATATTAATGTCCTTGGTTGCTAACCCCATCAATTTTGCCTCGATTAGTGTTAGTGGCCCTTTGCAAATTGTAATTTTGATATACTGGCCTTGTGTACAAAAAAATGGAGGTAGTAACTATATTTGAATTCCATGCCCATTGCGGTGACGTTGACGATTTTTTTTTGTGGTTTGGCGAAGTGCGTTCGACCGAGAACACCATTGAGGGAGACCACAATCAGTCGTTCGCATGTGCCGCCTGCAAGCCGAGACAACCGCCTTATTTGCATCCAGGAAGTCCTTTACTAGTACTACTACTAGGAGTACTAGTGTAGTGAGATGGTTTCTCGAAGAAGACGATGGAGAAGCGGAGTCAGCGAAGAGTGAAATGATGGTTGCTTCGTCCGTGCTTTGTGATTTGACGCCTCACTACTTTGTGATTTGTGATAGAAGGGACAGGGGAGTAGACTCTGTGCTCTATACTGTACTACATGCGTCCAAGCATGGGAGAAAGAGGAGAGACGTTGCATTTTCCTATTCCTTCAATCACTCAATCAGGGAGCTTCGGTTCCATATTTTTGGCTTTGGCAACACCGTCCACAATGGTTCCCATGATGCCAAAAGCTATTTTCACATTTGGCTACACATTGTGGATGCCCTTAACCATACCACTTGGTTTTGCTCCTGTGTGCTATCTATAAAAATCTCAATTATATTGATCTAAAAATTATAGAATCAAATATTAGTAAAAAGGAGGTGATTTTGCCGCGCGGATGGCGGGGGAGGTTTCTTATTTTCGGAGGATGTTGTCCTGGCGGTTTGCTAACATGCGGTCCCATGTTTTAGTGCTTTACCATGCTGATCCGCGTCCCACATGAGGTAGAACAACGGCAGAAGCAACACGTGATTAAGTTGAAGAAGATGTGGGAGAAGCGGATTCGGCAACCAGTGAAATGATGGTTGCTTCGTCCCTCCAACTTCTTTTTTAGCATTATTACTTCGTCCCTCCAACTTAACTGCGGGAAAGGTGCAACTTTGTGATTTGATGCCTCATTGCTCATTACTACACCGGCGCCATGACTGGGGTGCTTCACCCCGGCTGCTCTGCACTGTATTCCGGTATGGCATGTGGACCCGGTAGCTTGATGTCCCACATGTCGGAAAAAGGGACTAGAAGATTTATGAAAGCGAGCGCTCCACTCTTACGATGGAGGAGTAGATGACACGACGGCCCAGTGAACTGTCACTTGTACTGTATAGTACTATAGTTTTGCTGTTTCGCACGATCCATCGATACAAACCCGATTAAACAGGAAAGGGCGGGATTGTTCCCGCACGGTAGATGATACTGGCCATACATTTCAAAGGCAATTTTAATGTATGCAAACTGAATAATTATAAGTAATAATATGATATCTAGTAAAACTAAAAACACATATGATTTATTGTGTTAGAGTGTAGTAGTAGTGCTGTATTGCATAGTTGTTAGATGTAACATGCGAGAACGTCTAGAGATGTAGTTTTGGAGGGCCTATAGAGAGAAAAGCGTAATACGGTCACCGAACTTCAGAATAAGCTGATTACGGTCACTATATACGTTTTGCGGTGATTATCTGGTCACTTACTCACAGTTCAGCATCGGATTGCACTCTGTTGACCGGCCAAATAGTCTATGTGGCGCCATGTTGACTAGTTAAATTGACCATGTTCCTTGTGGATCCCACCTGTCAGTTCGCATAGGGAAAAGGTAAGATAAACACGAATTTACGCAAGCGCGACAAGGCTCCAACCCGTGTGCGGGAATCACCTGGTTGTGTATGTGTCTGTCAGGGCCTGATGTGTGCACATGCACATGTAGGTTGAGCACTTGAGCGTGAGAGTGTGTGTTGGTCGTGTGGTGTACTGGTGTGTGCATGCATGCGTGCGTGTGTGCATGTGAGTGTTGTGTGCGTGCATGGCTGTGTGTGTACGTGTGAGTGTTGCGTGCATGCGTGGGCGCATGTGTTTGTGTGAGTGATGCGTGGATGGAGTTCGTGTGCATGCGTGTGTGTGTGTGTATAATCACCACACCAGCTCCTGTGTGTTAAAATAGACGGCTCAACATACCAATACAAGGCCACCTTCTCTGCTGTGCCCACGGTCATGACTTCGAACCACCATCAAAATATTTTTTTGTCGTTTGTTTTCATTCTTACTAGCAAGATGCCTGTGCGTTGCATGTAACATCAAGATGCATTTGTATGACTTGGTTATCTTGTGAGAGAAAAGGATGAACGAGGGAAGGCCTTATTTGCAAATGTGGAGAGGTGTGTGGGTACCTTTTTGCAAAATTGCCATAGTTTCTTTCCTATCCGTCAAATATAAATCAGACAGCCTATATTGCAGGATGGCAGGCACACCATCATCACCAACTCTGTTTTTTCTAAGAGTGTATTTTATATTTTATGTATTTTATAATAGTGTAGATGTAGAGTAGATACAAGTCGACATGTGGGCACGATGGTAGTGAGATAATGTGATGCAACACTAGAGGTGTCACGTGGAGCGTTTAAATGGTCAACTAGTCATGTCATGAGCAAATACAAAGTTGTACGGTGAGCCCGTGACTGTATAATAACCACTAAACGTAAACGGTGACCGTAATGAGTGGATTATGAAGTCCAATGTATGTATCGTGCTTTCTCTTCAAAGACAATGATCATCATTGCATATATCACGAGAGAAAGATGAAACACACGTGAATTTTCTGGGAATTACTTTTAGAGGACCTGGAGATAGTTTTGTGTGCATACGTGAACGGGGCGTACAGGGGGGGGGTATGCGATGGAGAGAGAGATGCTCTTCATTTCTCTTTATTATGACTAACTTTGTATATAGTATAAAAATATACAAATTCATAGTGCGGAATAAATATCATTGTGGGCACCATGCAATGCAAATTAGCGTTCGTACTCCTCCATATAACTTTGTAATGTTGTATATATGTAGAAACTCTAAAATAATTTTTTGGCCACACTTTATTCAAAAGGAATGTTGTATGCGAAATAAACATGAAGAGAGGGCTTTTTAGATCAATGGGGTACGTGATGTAACATGTGTGAATGTGTAGTTGATGCATTTGGCGGGGCCTAGAGAGGTATGTGTGTGTATTACGTATTCGAGAGAGGCATGGATAGAGGGGCCAACGGGGGGGGGTGTGGGAGAGATATCACAAGAAATGAGAGTGGTCTAGAGAGAGAGACGAATATGACGTCACGACAAGAGATTCCATTCCCTTGAGTGTGTATATGCAAGGGGGGAGGGAATAGAGGCACCAGGAGAAATTTTCTGTGTGTGTGGTGTTTGTGTTGGTATGTGTGGGTGTGAGAAGATAATGAGACGTGGGGGCAGAGGTTGTGTCACCGCGTGAGGTCCGGTGGATCGAGGTGAGGCCCTTCGTTCGGTTCCGTCCTGCGCCACATTGGTCGGCCCATGACACATTTAGGAAGACCCATGGATGACTAGTCGTACAAGACAAAGATAGCAGAATTGTGAAGGACCCTGTGTCCACTGACAAAGCCGGCCAGGATTTGTAACCCTAGGTTCTCGGACTAAGGTAACCCCTTTATCTCTGGTATTACTATTCATCCAACCTAACTTTAAGGGGCGTCCTACAGAATGCTCTGCTAGAATCATACTTGTCGATTAGGAAGAGAGGTGTGAGATAATGCGTGAGAGACAGGCGTAAAGATAATGTGCGTACATGAGACACGTAGGCAGGTCCATGTATATAGAAAGGGTCAATGAGGATTGTGCGTGTGTATGTTTGCGAGAGGAAGAGTGCTTGTGATAAAGGTTAGTGAAAACAGTTGTAAATGGCTACGAGAGGGAGGGAGGGTTATCTCTATAGCATGTGTGCGAGAAAGACACCTCGGGAGAGAGTGTGTGAGCATGTGTGAGAGACCACCGATGGAGAGTGAAACTACACATAAAAGACTGCTCTACACATTGATTAAAGATATAAATTGTATCCAAATATTAGGATGGGATCATGATATTTGCAATTCGCGTAAGGAGCGGTCATTGATCCATCAGACATCTAGATCCTATCGAATTTGAGCATGTCTATGTTATTATTCGACACAATTGATCCACATAGTTAGTATTTTGAACTCCAGACAATGCATCGCTTTAGCAATCGAATATAAACGTGAGTATAGTTCATGTTGTGTGTGTAAAGCACATTATACATACGAAAGTTACACAATGGACATTTGTAAATAGCTACCTATGAACTAGCATACATTTGAATTCAACCTAAGGTGGTTTAAAAAAATTGAATTCAACATGAAGTCCATTCAATTATTTGAATTTGATATCATGGCATTTGTAAACCATACCTAAACTATGGGGGTACCAATCTTTGCTCTGATTTTGTACATAATAGCATATGTAGTCGTGTACAAAATAGATTCAAATTTAGCTCCTCCATTCCAAAATAATCGTAGTTATAGGATTTTCAAGTGTCAAAATTTCAAAAGGAAGCGGATAATTTAATGAGGTTTTCAAACATACAAGGTCAAATATAACGTTGTGTATTTAGGTCAATCCTCATAGTTCAAGAGTACTCTAAACGTGAATGCTTGTGTTTCAAAATTTCGAATGAAGCGCCAAAAGAGCCTCTACTCGCCGAAACCGTGTGAGACCAATGTTTGGTAGTACAAGGAAATTACTTTTCTAATAACTCTGACCCGTGAAACCTACCGGCCCGACGTCCAAAGGTCTAAACCGGGGTAGGTTTGTAGCTTCATCTAGACGCCATGCAACCGCCTCCGAAAAACATTCATACACAATGGCCGCCTAAGCACACATGCGCGCGGCCGAAATCGCTCCCGCCCACTATTTGGGACACCTGGGATTACCATCCTACCCCCGACCCACAGTACGTCCGAAATTTAAGAGGGTTCAAAGTTTGTACTTTCCCCAAATTTCAAACAAGCGCGTCCCATCTTCTGTTCAAAAAAGCAAAAAACAAGCGCATCCCACACCGAAACATGGTTCCCCCCACCCGTTTGATTCCCCATTCGTACTCCGTGGGCGCCAAAACTACCTCTCCACGAGCCGCGAAACCCCGGCGTCCTCCGTCTGCCATCCCATCCCACCCATAACCCGCCGCCCTCCTCCATCACGCCAGAGCCGATACCCCGACGTCGTCGTCCACCGTAACCTCAACCGCAACACCCTCCACGGCTAGTAGTTGAAGCCGAGGCCGAGCCGTCCGTACCCGAGCCAGTTCAACCACACCGTCATGCGCGTCACCGCTGCCACTCCAACTTCGCCACCCTCCACCGCACCGAAGCTGTTCCTATTACGCCGTCCTTCACCGCCTCGGATTTGCTTCCCCTCCGCCGACATACGGCCACGGCAACACAATCAACAATTTGGCCATGGGTTCGTCCAAGACAGCACCCTCCAGAACATCGGTTTCCCCGGTAAAAAGAAGATCGGCGCGACATGTGAAGGTGACCACACTGGCAACCGAAGAAGGTACTCCTCTTCCCTCATTCATGCAAATTTTACGTCTCTTCTTGCACGGTATTCATCCCACAGAAGACACTAGTTGACCGCTTCTTCTTGATACTAGATGTTCCTAGTAACTCGCGATGCACAAGGTTTCTCCTCATATACTATTTCACCTTAGCTAGAGGTCTGTCGCCCCCCTGAATTACAATTTCTGGCCAGTTGATTCCCAATAAACGGAAGCATTCCCCGGCGTAACAGGCGCTAGTACGACTATTACACTGGGGAAGCAGCGCCTTGGTGTTTATCTTAGGCGCGTGTGCGGCATAGAGCTACTGGCGCCCGATCTGGAGGTTGGGCGGGATTAAAGGGATGGCTTGGGGGTGCTGCCAAGAACGGCGGTGGTGTGACGTCGATGGGAGGGCGGGGCGGCGGAGGCACGGGTCTGGGCCGGTGGTCGCTGGCGGTTCGAGAAAGATCATCAATAGTGACTGGCGGGAGGTATACGAAGGCCATCTGCCCGTTCCTTATAGATCGGACAGTTCATTAAAAAAATCGAGTGACCTATTTATTTTCAGTCGACTGTTATCTTAGATATGACCACATGTGGTGGTGTGCTGGAGGAGTACCTGCATTTCCTGTGCTCATATATTACAAAATCATACGGAGTAGAATCTAATTTTGTTTGCCATGCAATGTTGTAGAGCTATCATATGTCTCCTGTCATTTACTTTTCAACCACCTGCTATCTGCTACTTTTACAGTGCACTAGTTCTGCACACACTTCATCCATACTCTCACTATTGTGTTTTTATGCAAGGGTATTTCAGAGTCTGCCGAAAGCGAAGCAAAAAAGAAAAGAGACAAGTCATGCCAGCTTTGTACGTGGCTAGGCGCGACACGTTATAGCGCTTTAAAGGGTGCAGTGTCAGCAGATGGAGACGGTAAATGTTGCTCTGGAGTTGATGACCTCGCTCGCAATGAACCACCATCCTGGGTGCTTGCTTTAACTTCGCGGTGTCATATGTGGTTGCATGTTCCATATGGTGTCTAGCTTGTATTCGAAAGGCCGAAGTCGGTCTTTATTAAGATAAGGAAAGATATTTTTTACATGAACCACCATCCCGTGAGCACCAGAAGACAAATAGCTAGTCAGGGCACTGGCCGAGCCAGTGACAAGCCCAGCAAAGACAGGCATCACCTGGAAGCCAACTAAAAAGCCGCGATGGTGGTGAAGCATCCCGCCTCCCACCAGGCTCTCAGGTCCTAGATGATCATGTTCACCACTCCAGCCGGATGTCTAGCTTGTATTGCTTCCAATTTGGTTAAATTGCATCTGCTTAGCTTACACATTATACCTTTGAATATGACATGCCTTTCTGTTTTTGGTACATACTAGTACATCTGTGTATTAACCATGTTCTTACATCAAACTAATGTTCTTGTGTATCCCTCATCAATCACTTATGACGAGGCAGGTAGGCAAGGGGACTACTCCTCATTTAAAGAATGCAGCGTCAGCCTCCCGACATGATTTTCAAGAAACAAAAATGCTAGATGAAGATAGTGAACATAGCTCTGTAGTTGATTACATCATTTCCTCTACACTAGCATTGCAGGTGCTTGCTCTAACTTGGCAGGGTGATATGTGGTTGCAGGTTGCATATGGTGTCTAGATTGTAATTCTTCCAATCTGGTAAAACTGCATGTGCTAGTCTGCTTAGCTTATACTCCTGTAAATGTGACATTATACCTGTTAATGTGACATGCCTTCCTATATTTAGTACATAGTATATATGTCTATTAAACATGAAATTACATAAAACTATTGTTTTTTGTATCCCGCATCAATCAATATGACGAGACACCTTTAGTATATGCAGTGCGATATTAGTTGCATCTTTCATATAATTTATAGCATGCGCTGCTTCTAATTTGTTGAAATTCCATTTATGATGGGACGCTTTTAACTTGGCAGAGTCATATTGGTTGCATCTTTCATGTGGTGTCTAGCTTGCATTGCTTCTTATTTGCTGGAATGGTTTCTGCTTAGTTTACACAAACAGTTGTGAACATGCCATGCCGTCCTATTTTTCATACATATTCCATCCTGGTATCATGTGTTTGCCTTACATCAAAGTAGTGATTGTCAGTATCATGCATGAGTGAGTTCTGAAGAGAGAATTTTATTGCTTTTTCTTGTCGATTTTACTTGACAATTCAAAATCAATAAAGCGGAAGGAAGTTAGCAAGGCAGCGGATAAAGGTGCTCCTTCCAAACGGAGGGCCTCTATAGTTTCTACTCCTCCACACCCCCAAGATGATTTCCAAGACAACACATGCATAGACACTCAACATAGCTGTGTTTATGATGAGCACGTCTCCCCTAGTGCAGCATCACTGGTGCTCCCTCTAACTTGGCACTGTTATATGTGGTTGCATGTTATGTGTGATGTCTAGCTTGTATTGCTTCTAATTTTGTTGAATTCCATCTGCTTACTTTACACATTATACTTGAATAAGACATGTGTTCCTGTTTCTAGAACATACAATATCTGTCTATCACACCATGTTCTTACATCAAATTACTACTGTTGTGTAACCTGCAACAATCACTTATCATAAGACACGTTTGTCTCCGGAGTGTGATATAGGTTACATCTCACATTCTTTTCTAGCTTGTACTACTAATTTGTTGAAATGGCACTTATGACGAGACAATTTTAACTTGGTAGAGTGATATTCGTTGCATCTTTCATATGGTGTCTAGCTTTCATTGCTTCTAATTTGTTGAAATGCCTTCTCCTTAGTTTACACATCATAAGCTGTGAATATGCAATGCTCTGAATACGCAATGGCACTAATGACGAGAGACCTCTAACATGGTAGTGTGATGTTGTTTGCATCTTGCATATGATTTATTTCTTGTACTGCTTCACATTTGTTTAAACACCATTTATGCTGAGACACTGTTTACTTGGCAGAGCGATATTTGTAGCATCTTTCATATGGTGTCTACCTTCCATTGCATTGCTTCTAATTTGGTGAAATGTCTTCTTCTTAGTTTACACATCATAGTTCTGGTTATCTCTTCCGTCCTGTTTTTCATACATATTACATCCTCCTATCATGTGGTTGTCTAACATCAAAGTTCAGTTCGTCTGCATCACGCACCAATTTGTTCTGAAGAACTAAATTGTTATTCATTTTTCTTGTCGGCTTGACTTAACATGGCACAAAGAAAGAGGAAGAAACACAGAATGGCAGGGAATGAGAAGCGGATGAATCCTGCAGATTCTGCTGGTACTGATGGTGCAATAGAAGGTGAAAGTCCAGCGGAAAATTCTACAAACACGGCATCCCATGCTACACGAGCTGCAAAAAAAGCCAAACAAAAACAAATAGCAGCCACCAAACAAGAAGAGACAACCCTAGTTCTTGCAACACCTACCACAGTACTACCAGTTGCACGACATACTCGTGCGTCAACTGAGCTAGCAGCATGTTCCCAAGCTCCCTTGCCACCTGACACTACTTCCCAAGCACTCTTGAGACAAGATGAGTTGGCAATATCAGATGAACCTTGTGAGCATCAACAACAAGAAGGTAGTTGCTGGAGTTAAGTTACAGTTGCATGCTTCTTTATATGTAGTCTCACATTTTGATGTACACTAACACTTCCTATGTTCGTTGTTGGACTAGAACCTATGCGCAAGAGGAAACAAACATCAGGGATAATGCTCGATAGGTTAACTAAATCTAGAGGAGGAAGAATGGAGATCAGTTTTGAGGCAGGTTTAAAAAGGCCACGTGATGCTATAGAGTCAGCCTAAGTTAGTATCGGAGGCAGCGGTTGCCCTTAGGTATCATGTACGTATCCTCCCAACATGGATTCAGTACAGGAATGACAAAGACGAAACCTAGTTCAATACCTTCCTCGACCATTTATCTGTATGTATGGTTATGTATGGAAACTAGTAATATCGTCTTGCTCTATCCCATACTTTATAGGTTGCTGATAATGAGACTCCCATAATTTTCAACAGATGAGGTTCAAGTTGGATAGCCAAGATGATGCAACCAGACAAGCTTGCACCCATGTTTTCAAGTCTGCTCTACAATAGTATCGGTATAACTTGAGAAAAACTCACTTTGAAGGCAAGGCTAACAGTGAACTTTCCCAAACATCTCCAATGGAAAATATATCGGATGAAGACTGGAGGGGCCTTGTTACACACTGGTCTGATCTGAAGTATCAGGTACATTATATATATGTGATCAGATCACATGTTGAAGTCCTATTGACGCATGTGCCACAAAAATCTATCTTCTTGTAGGTGAACTGTTCAAAGAACAAGGCCAACCGTACGAAAGTGAAATTCCAACAGACGACAGGATCTCGTAGCTATATTGCACACTGCGAGGCTCTTGTAATTAGCTATTGTTTCACTCTTTTCGCTGTACCATACTATTAGATCTATATTGACTTGTTGAAAGCACAAGTGCTCCCTAGGTGGTTTTTGTAATTAATGTCAACATATCTCTTATTGGACTAACACTTTTATCTAGTATGTTTCAGACAAGTTCAACAATGGAGTGGCATGGACCAAAGGATGTGGGAATTCCTTCAAGATGCTAAGGACAAAGGATTGGCTTAAGTTGCAAGCTCAAGACTCTTCATTTTACATTTTTAGTGATCCAAGATCACATTGAGTCTATAGGAAAAGCCAATACTATCAAGAAGGGATGAGGTGTTGCTTAATGAGTTTCTTGCTCCACAGTGCTTAGTGATATGCTCCAAAACCCTCAACTACTTTCCCACTTCCACACATATGTCCTAAACCTAAAGTAAAACTCGGCCATACCAATTCTTTCTATCCGGCACCACCGAGTTCAGATGTCATAGCCACTGCCACAAACCCTAGGCAAATCGGTCTCACCGATAGGGATCTCGGTCCCACTGAGATGGGATTGTAATCTCTCTGTGTATGTCCATTATCAAAGTCGGTCTCACCGAGTTTGAGCAATCGGTACTACCGAGATTACAATGCAAACTTCTTGGTTGACTTATTACCAAAATCGGTCCCACCGAGTTTGAGTAATCGGTCGAACCGAGTTTGCCTGACCAACTCTCTGGTTAGCTAATTACCAAAATTGGTCTCACCGAGTTTGTGTAATCGGTCTCACCGAGATTACGTTATGCCCTAACCCTAACCATATTAGTCCTACCGAGTTGCATTTCGGTCCCACCGAAAATCCTAACGGTCACTAGATTTGCTGAATCGGTCTGACCGAGTTTCTCAATTCGGTCCCACAGAGTTTGGCAAGTTGTGTGTAACAGTTAGATTTTGTGTGGAGGCTATATATACCCCTCCACCTCCTCTTCATTCATGGAGAGAGCCATCAGACTGAACCTACACTTCCAGCATACATTTTCTAAGAGATAACTACCTACTCATGTGTTGAGGCCAAGATATTCCATTCCTACCATATGAATCTTGATCTCTAGCCTTCCCCAAGTTGCTTTCCACTCAAATCTTCTTTCCACCAGATCCAAAACCTATGAGAGGGAGTTGAGTGTTGGGGAGACTATCATTTGAAGCACAAGAGCAAGGAGTTCATCATCAACGCACCATTTGTTACTTCTTGGAGAGTGGTGTCTCCTAGATTGGCTAGGTGTCACTTGGGAGCCTCCGACAAGATTGTGGAGTTGAACCAAGGAGTTTGTAAGGGCAAGGAGATCGCCTACTTCATGAAGATCTACCGCTAGTGAGGCAAGTCCTTCGTGGGAGGACGGCCATGGTGGGATAGACAAGGTTGCTTCTTCGTGGACCCTTCGTGGGTGGAGCCCTCCATGGACTCGCGCAACCGTTACCCTTCGTGGGTTGAAGTCTCCATCAACGTGGATGTACGATAGCACCACCTATCGGAACCATGACAAAAACATTCGTGTCTCCAATTGTGTTTGAATCCTCCAGTCCCTTCCCTTTACATTCTTGCAAGTTGCATGCTTTACTTTCCGCTGCTCATATACTCTTTGCATGCTTGCTTGACATGTGTTGTGAATGTTAAACTTGTGCCTAAACTCCACTTAAATTTAAAAAGGTTAAAAACTGCAACTTTGGTACTTAGTGTCTAATCACCCCCCCTCTAGACACCTCTTCTCAAGGTCCTACAAGTGGTATCAGAGCATTGGTCTCCATTGCCTTGGTTTAATCACCATTGGAGGACGATGGATGAGTCTACTTTGGGGAGTCTTAGACATAGAGTGTCTATTCTTGATGAAGAGTATTTTCATGAGTGGAAAAATGAGATGCTTGTAATTTTCAATCAATATCATTTGAACAAGTACATTGCTAGCCCTTGTGCACCTCTTGTTGATCGTATGCATCCTACTCCTGATGAGTCAATTGACATGATTAGGAATCTTAGAACTGTTAATCTTATCACTAGAGGCTTGCCTAGAAACTTAATTATAAACTTGCCTACTCTTGAGTGTGCCTACACTATATGGAAATTTCTTGAGGAACGATTTCCAAATTATTCCTTGAAAAATCTTGATGAAATTCTCCATAAGTCCATTGCCTTTAGTAAGATGAATACTAGTGATCCTATGTTTGGTGATCATCTATTTGAGCTTACAAACCTTATGCGTGCCAAAGGAGATGTTGGGATTATTAGTGATATTATTTCCGAAGCTATAGAAATTCATAAGCAGGATCATTATCAAACTCACTCTAACGAATTACCCTCTCTAGAATTTGATCCACCACATGACGATGTTGAACATGGATACTATGATGAGGATGATGATAGTGACTTCGATCTTGATGATGCAATGAGACACTTTGGTCTTATGGCAAATCTTCGGGGATATATGTCAGGAGGAAAGGAATGGGTTCTTGATAGTGGATGTACCAATCACATGATCGGAGATAAAGGCATGTTTCGTGAGCTTGCTGAAAACAATAGTCCTCGAAAGTATGTCACTTTCAGTGACAACTCAAAGGGTAAGGTGGTTGGTCCCGGTAAGGTGGCCATATCACATGATAGCTCCATACAAAATGTCATGCTTGTTGAATCTCTTGGATACAACTTACTTTCAGTATCTAGACTTGCTGATTTTGGTTTCAATGTCTTATTTACTGAAGTAGATTGCCAAGTGTTTCGTTGAGACAATCATAAAATGGTCTTTACCGGTGTGTGTAGAGGTGATCTATACATTGTTGATTTCACTAAAAAGGCTCAACCTAAAACTTGCTTCATTGCTAAATCCTCAAAAGGTTGGTTATGGCATAGACGACTAGGTCACGTTGGCATGAGAAACCTTGACAAGCTTATTAAAGGGAATCATATCCTTGGTGTTAACGATGTCATATTTGATAAGGATAGATTTGCAGTGCTTGTCAAGCAGGTAAACAGGTTGGAGGAAGGCATCCCGTGAAGAACATTATGACCACAAGGAGGCCACTCGAGCTACTTCACATGGATCTTTTTGGTCCCAACTCTTACAAGAGTCTCGCTGGAAATTCTTTTGGTCTAGTTATAGTTGATGATTTTTCAAGATTTACATGGGTGTTCTTTCTCGATGATAAATCACAGGTCCAAAAGATCTTCAAAAACTTCGCTAGGAAGGCCCAAAATCAATTTGAAGTGAAGATCAAGAAGGTTCACTGCGACAATGGAACGGAGTTCAAGAATGCAAATGTGGACACCTTTCTTGACGAATAAGGGATTTCACACGAGTTCTCGGCGACGTACACACCTCAACAAAATGGAGTTGTTGAGAGGAAGAACCGGACACTCATCAAAATGGCGAGAATGATGATTGATGAATACAAGACACCGAAGCACTTTTGGGCAGAAGTGGTTGAGACAGCTTGCCATGCAACAAATCGCTTGTATCTCCACAAGCTACTCGGCAAGACGGCATACAAGCTTCTCACCGGTAACAAACCCCAAGTTGGATACTTTCGAGTATTTGGATCAAAGTGCTACATTCTTGATAAGCATCGTCGTTCTAAATTTGCTCGTAAGTCCCATGAAGGTTTCCTACTAGGTTATGGCTCGAACTCTCACACTTACCGTGTCTACAACAATTTCACCGAAAAGGTTGAAGAGACGGTAGATGTGAAGTTTGATGAATCTAACGGCTTGCAAGTAGAGTAATTGCCAATTGATGTAGGAGACAAAGATCCCTCGGAAGCAATCCAAGACTTGTCTATTGGCAAGGTTCGTCCAACGGAGGTGAAGGAGAGTACCTCGTCCGTCCAAGTGGAAGCTTCTACTTCACAACAAGGTGAACCAAGAGTTGATACAGAAGCACCCACAAGTGGAACACACCAAGAGGAAGAAGACGAGGAAGTGCATCAAGATGAACGTCAACAACCTCCTTCTCCACCACGACAAGAGAACGGCAATGCCAACAATGAAGAAGGCCAAGAAGAATAAAAAGATGAATAAGAAGTTCAACCAAGAAACAACCAAAAGCTTTCACGAGTTCGAGCAAGAATTGCTAAAGACCATCCCGTCGAGCAAATCTACAATGATATCCAAACCGGGAGAATCACTCGCTCTAAAACTCGTTTAGCTAACATTTGTGAAAACTATCCTTTCATCTCTAGCATTGAACCTATGAAGGTCGAAGAAGCATTGGAAGATCCGGATTGGATAAATGCTATGCATGAAGAGCTACACAACTTTGAAAGGAACCAAGTGTGGACATTGGTTGAGAAGCCCGACAACAACCACAATATCATCGATACCAAATGGGTGTTTCGCAACAAGCAAGATGAAGATGGACAAGTAGTTCGCAACAAAGCACGTCTCATCGCCCAAGGCTACACACAAGTCGAAGGTATGGACTATGGTGAGACTTACGCTCCTGTTGCTAGACTTGAGTCCATCCCCATCTTACTTGCCTATGCTAATCACCATGATATCACCTTGTACCAAATGGACATTAAAAGTGCTTTTCTAAATGGTGAAATAGAGGAGGAAGTTTATGTTAAACAATCTCCCGGCTTTGTCAATCCTCAGAAACCCAATCATGTTTACAAACTTCACAATGCCCTTTATGTTCTTAAACAAGCTCCTAGAGCGTGGTATAAATGCTTGACCAAGTTCCTTATTGAAAAAGGCTTTGAAATTGGAAAAATAGATTCTACTCTTTTTACTAAAAGGGTTAATGGAGAACTATTTGTGTGCCAAATCTATGTTGATGATATTATATTTGGTTCAACTAACCCTCATTTTAGTGAAAAGTTTGGGAAGCTAATGTCGGAGAAGTTTGAGATGTCTATGATGAGTGAACTCAAATTCTTTCTTGGTTTGCAAATCAAGCAAACTAAGGAAGGTACCTTTGTTTCTCAAATGAAGTACACCAAGGACTTATTCAAGAAGTTCAATATGCAAGAATGCAAAGGTATGTCTACACCCATGCCTACTAGTGGACATCTTGACTTAACCAAAGATGGTGAACCGGTTGATCAAAAGGTTTATCGCTCTATGATTGGTTCATTGTTATATCTATGTGCTTCATGTCCCGATATCATGTTAAGTGTGTGCATGTGTGCACGATATCAAGCTGCTCCTAAAGAATGTCATCTTAAGGCCGTGAAAAGGATAGTGAGATACTTAATCCATACACCAAATTTTGGCATTTGGTATCCTAAGAGGGCCTCTT
The DNA here is from genome assembly GCF_018294505.1 of Triticum aestivum. Taxonomy (NCBI): domain Eukaryota; kingdom Viridiplantae; phylum Streptophyta; class Magnoliopsida; order Poales; family Poaceae; genus Triticum; species Triticum aestivum. Next base: position 717,873,922 of record NC_057801.1, read on the forward strand.
TCGATCTTGTTGGCTACTCCGACTCGGACTATACCGAAGACAAGGTTGATAGAAAGTCCACTTCGGGTACTTGTTAATTTCTTGGTAGATCTCTTGTGTCTTGGTCCTCCAAGAAACAAAACTCGGTATCCTTATCCACCGCCGAAGCGGAATATATTGCCGCTGGTTCATGTTGTGCTCAATTACTTTGGATGACCCAAACTCTTAAAGATTATGGGATATATGTGAAACATGTTCCATTGATTTGTGACAATGAAATTGCTATCAAAATTGGTCATAATCCCGTGCAACATTCTCGAACTAAGCATATTGAAGTTCATCATCATTTCATTCGAGATCATGTTGCTAAGGGTGACATTGATCTTAAGCATGTTCGCACCGAAAAGCAATTAGAGGATATATTCACTAAACCTCTTGATGAGAAAGTGTTTTGTAGGTTAAGAGGAGAATTGAACATCATTGATGCTTCAAACTTGGAGTAGAAACTCCATTGGATACATGCAAGACATGAGATTATGACTAATCCTTGATATTTCTCTTATGATGAAAATCTTATGTCTTGGATATATTTGTATCTTGCATGTTATCTAACCCATGTATGTACTTGGTTGAATCAAATTACATGAGATTGTAATCTACTCACATTTTGAGCAATCTCTACATCACCAAGTTTCTACACTATGGTGGTTGAAGACAAGGAAGTACGGAACCACTCAAACATATCCTTTGACAAATTCAATGTTGAGCTTCATGATTGTCATTTTTTGGATACACAAGTGCTCTTCCTTGCAAGAACTAACCCATGTAGGTAGATGGACTCAAATTCCAAGTGGTGCTCCAAATTCTTGATGAGCTACATCAACCTTGAGCAACTCACACAAGTTCAACTACATGTTCAACACCACCAACCAAGGTATGTCATTCCATCTTGGAGAAGCTTTACTCCAAGTCATGAGCTAAAGCAACTCGACAAGATGTGAATACATCAAGATGCTTAAACGAAAAATGGTAACCCCATTTTGAGCTTAAACGATGAGTATGACCTATGATCAAGTGATCTCACTTGACTCCTAAGTCAATATACTCTAACATAGGTGACTTTGTCGCCGACCATCTCTAGATGAAGTTCTCTTGTGTTCTTTTCTGTGTTTTTGCATTTGTATCATGCATATTTGTTTCCCCTTTAAAAAAAACTTCATCTAGATTTCTTATTGTTTGCTCTGCATTTTCTGCATCCAATTCATTGCATATCTTTCAGTAAATTCCTTGCAAATCTTTGTGAGATCTTACTAGTCTAGTGAGCTGAGGTGACAAGTGTTTTCTCTGTGATGAACTCTGTTTCACCGATTTGTTGTTCTCGGTCCAACCGAACCCTTTCGGTACAACCGAAGAATACTACTCGGTGCCACCGATTTTACAACAAGAAAAATAGTTTGCCACTTATTCTGTGTTTCTTCTGAATCTAGCTCCACTCAATGAATCTTATCCTCTACAAGCATCACATTTTTAACATTGCTTTGCACTGTGTCTCAAGGATCAAACCCTTCTTGGAAATTGATGTCAAAGGGGGAGAGAGAGATCACATCAAAGCTTTTCACTTAGAGAGATCACATCAGAGAGGGATAGTATCACCTCCTCAGGGGGAGAAAGAGATCTCCAGGGGGAGAGAATACTCAAGTAGAAAGTATTTCTCAAGGATCCCAGATGCTTGGTATTCAAGAGGAGAGATGCCACATGTCTTCTTGAGGGGAGAGACATGTTCATATGTTCATATGTGCTTATTTGCATTAGCTTGCATTAGCTCGGTTCATTTATATATCTTTCAGCTCTGATTTTCTGTTCCCTATCTTCTCCCAGTATCCCATGCTAGATTCAGTGGGAGCAAGACATCTAAGGGAAAGAAATCATTCAAATTCATTGCATATCTTTACTCTTGGGGACATGTCTAATCCAATGTGGTACTTAGTACTCACTCTTTACATGTCATCCCGGTCTTGGTATTCTTATGGTTTCTTCTGTTTGCTCTGGCCAGTAGATGTACCTGTGTTATCTTACCTTGTTTATGCAGGTTCATTCCATCCTAAGCCAACTCAAGACTACAAGGTAAGTATATGCATCACAATATTGTGTATGAGAAATTCTTACTGATGTACATACTGTTTGCAAGAAGGACTCATGGGCACGAAGGTATTTTCTTCACTATTCTATGCTCTGATGCATGTGGCCAAGATACATGTAACACATTGCCTACTCTATCATGGTTATGCTCTCACATGCTTCTATTTTCAATATTCATATGATTTCATACATGTAGGAGGAGCCTATGCTTGTTACATGTCCTTCCAAAGCTTTACTTGCCATTCTTTATATCTTCATCTAAAGCTTTGATGTATGTTGTCCTCAATTACCAAAAAGGGGGAGATTGAAAGCACAAGTGCTCCCTAGGTGGTTTTGGTAATTAATGTCAACATATCTCTTGTTGGACTAACACTTTTATCTAGTATGTTTCAGACAAGTTCAACAATGGAGTGGCATGGACCAAAGGATGTGGGAATTCCTTCAAGATGCTAAGGACAAAGGATTGGCTTAAGCTTCAAGCTCAAGACTCTTCATTTTACATTTTTAGTGATCCAAGATCACATTGAGTCTATGGGAAAAGCCAATACTATCAAGAAGGGATGAGGTGTTGCTTAATGAGTTTCTTGCTCCATAGTGCTTAGTGATATGCTCCAAAACCCTCAACTACTTTCCCACTTCCACACATATGTCCTAAACCTAAAGTCAAACTCGGCCATACCGATTCTTTCTATCCGGCGCCACCGAGTTCAGATGTCATAGCCACTGCCACAAACCCTAGGCAAATCGGTCTCACCGATAGGGATCTCGGTCTCACCGAGATGGGATTGTAATCTCTCTGTGTATGTCCATTATCAAAGTCGGTCTCACCGAGTTTGAGCAATTGGTACTACCAAGATTACAATGCAAACTTCCTGGTTGACTTATTACCAAAATCAGTCCCACCAAGTTTGAGTAATCGGTCCAACCGAGTTTGCCTGACCAACTCTCTAGTTAGCTAATTACCAAAATTGGTCTCACCGAGTTTGTGTAATCGGTCTCATCGAGATTATGTTATGCCCTAACCCTAACCATATCGGTCCTACCGAGTTGCATTTCGGTCCCACCGAAAATCCCAACGGTCACTAGATTTGCTGAATCAGTCTGACCGAGATTCTCAATTTGGTCCCACAGAGTTTGGCAAGTTGTGTGTAACGGTTAGATTTTGTGTGGAGGCTATATATACCCCTCCACCTCCTCTTCATTCATGGAGAAAACCATCAGACTGAACCTACACTTCCAACATACATTTTCTGAGAGAGAACTACCTACTCATGTGTTGAGGCCAAGATATTCCATTCCTACCATATGAATCTTGATCTCTAGCCTTCCCCAAGTTGCTTTCCACTCAAATCTTCTTTCCACCAGATCCAAAACCTATGAGAGAGAGTTGAGTGTTGGGGAGACTATCATTTGAAGCACAAGATCAAGGAGTTCATCATCAACGCACCATTTGTTACTTCTTGGAGAGTGGTGTCTCCTAGATTGGCTAGGTGTCACTTGGGAGCCTCCGACAAGATTGTGGAGTTGAACCAAGGAGTTTGTAAGGGCAAGGAGATCGCCTACTTCGTGAAGATCTACCGCTAGTGAGGCAAGTCCTTCGCGGGTGACGGCCATGGTGGGATAGACAAGGTTGCTTCTTCGTGGACCCTTTGTGGGTGGAGGCCTCCGTGGACTCGCGCAACCGTTACCCTTCGTGGGTTGAAGTCTCCATCAACGTGGATGTACGACAGCACCACCTATCGGAACCACGCCAAAAACATATGTGTCTCCAATTGCGTTTGAATCCTCCAAAACCCTTCCCTTACATTCTTGCAAGTTGCATGCTTTATTTTCCGCTGCTCATATACTCTTTGCATGCTTGCTTGATATGTATTGTGAGTGTTAAACTTGTGCCTAAACTCCACCTAAACTTTAAAATAGTTAAAAACTGCTACTTTGTCACTAAGTGTCTAATCACCCCCCCTCTAGACACCTCTTCTCAAGGTCCTACACTTGTTCGAAATGCAGAGGAAAGCCCGCAAGGACCAAAAGTACCTGAACAAAATGCTGTGGAAATCTTCAAGGACTGTCACACCACCAAGAAGAAGGGCATGACTACACCAGTCAAAGCCGCTGTTGTAAGTCCTTAATCCTCATGCCTTTTAACAACTACTTACTCTGACTTGTGCCTTGAACTGCATGGTTTGCAGCCAATGTCTATTACTCTTTTCAATTTTATACACAATTGTCTTAGAATATCATTGCACCTTACAAGGTTTAAAAGGGAGGAGTGATGTTCCTTTGATCTTGACCTGTAATCTAGTTCCGTGCTAGACTTGCCCACACAACGTTACAATTGCCTATTTGTCTGTTCTCAGTTGTTTTGTGATATGAATGATGTCATACTATGCTTACCGTATTATAAACTTCGTCTCTTTATCCTTAGCCCTCAATACAATGTGAAGAAATAGACAATACATTAGCGATGGTACATGGTCATATGTTTGGAACCTGGGTTTATTATGTACTTTGCAATAAAATACAACTAATATTTTACATGGGTTCACCAGAATAAGTTCTGTATATGGACCAAAGCTATTTTGTTTTGTTTTGCTGCCTCCTTAATATCTTCTATTCTGGTACTACTAATGTAAAACCTCAACTTTGTGAGCTATGGAAAAAATGGTGGAACCGCCATCTTCTGAAGGTGGCGAGGCAACTATAACAGCGATGTCAGCTCTTGCTGCAGTGGGTCAGTACCTGTCCACTAACAGTGCCAAAAGCACGTTCCTGCATAATACTGGGTTGGTTGTTAAGGAAATATCGTCCAAACTGCCTCATGATCAAGATATGCAAGCTCAAAGCAATGTTGTATCTGCGCTCCAGACACAAGTCCATTCCCTAACAGAGGCCCTTTGTGAAACAAGGAGAAACATTGCTCAATGTCATCAAGACATGCATGGTTTTGAAACCAGACTATCAGACATTTGCTATGTTGTTCAGGAGCCTAGGGGAAATGAAGGCGAGGGTTATGGTGCTCCATCAGACAATACAACATGAAAACATAACAGTCAGGTCAAATGAACCGAGCTTCTGAACTTCTGGTGGTGCATTTATCTGCTAGACTGTTAAGTTTTATGCCAACCTTCCTTTTGTTATATAGTTGTAGTTTGTTTTGGTGCGATACAAAATTTATTCTTAACGTGCAGCCACCGGCTGAAGAAAATAGCAAGCTATTTTTGTATAGTGTAGGGTGTTCCCTATATTTGCACTGGGGGCGATCTTTGATGCTGAGTGGATGTAATCTGTGCAATCGCCTTAATAGCCTAGCGTTAGTTTCAGCCTTATTTATTTCCTAGTCTTCTTTTTCCTTGGTTTGCTAGTGGCTGCAACTACCCATGGGCCATATACGGGCCGTAGGATCCATGGGTCTCCTACGGGCCGTCGATAAATGGGCCTGTAATCGGTGGGCCTCGGGCCATTGATAAATGGGCCTGTAATCGGTGGGCCTCGGGCCGTCAGATAAATGGGTCTACATGGGTCGTAATCGGGCGTAATTGGTATCGTCCCAGCACGGTAATGGGCCGTTAACAGGCCGTAGGACTGCAAAAGCTTAATTCTGTCACAGGCATAACGGGTCGTTAATGGGCCAGAATATAGGACGAGCTGTCCAGAAACGGGCCGACTCTTGCCATGGGCCGAATTTGGCCCATTAGGGTAACATGCCAGTAACGGGCCGACTCTTGCCATGGGCCGAATTTGGCCCATTTGTGGAACATGCCAGTAACGGGCTGACTCTTGCCATGGCCGAATTTGGCCTATTAGGGGAACAGGCCAGTAACGGGCCGGAAGTAATCGAGGGCCGAAAAGGAGCCCAAGAATGTATGGGCCGTCAATAGGCCGAAAGCTAACACGGGCTGGAAACAGCCCATGTAAATCATGGGCCGTTAACGGGTACAAAGAAAATTACTGTTCATTATGGGCTAGAGTCACCGTGGGCCTGTAAAGGGCCGAAAGATACGAAGGCCTCATATGGGCCGAAAGACGCCGTGGGCCATACATGGGCCGAAAGTGAAATGGGCTAGTGTTATATTCGACGGCCCGCATGACGTTGTTGGGCCGATTTCCTTTAGTGCCTAACGGGCCGTAAAATGGGCTATTTGCGAAGAGACCGTTAACAGGCTTTTCATGGGCCAGCCCGTTAACTTTTGACCAAGTCAAACGGGCTGGCTTTGTAAGCTAAATGGGCCAATGGTGGTCCGTGGCATGTGTCGACATATCATAGGTGCCTACCTGACCCACTCACGAGCTGACACGTGTTTCCTCAGGACAATAAGAATTTTACACGTGGAAATTTCCCATTGGTCGGGGCTGTTAACGGGTTATCGGATCCAAAACCCGACTCGATAGCTTAACGGTGTTCCGTTACGGTGGATGCCACGTGTCGGTCACCCTTGACGAAAGCACTTCTGTGACGCACGATTTATCGTCATGGAAGTGGACACTTCTGTGATGATAATTTTGGTAATGTCATGGAACACTTCTACGACAGCACAGGTATGACTTTCTTGATTTTGTCATAAAATCGTCATGGATGTACATGCATGACAGAAAATGCGACCTACTGTGACAAACATGTATCATCACGGAAGTGTATTTTTTTTGTAGTGCAAGGACCAGAGGGGAAACCATTTCCCATCTAGGGAGAAGGTCAAGGAAGAAGAAGAAGGGGCTCTCTCTCCCCCTTGCTTCCGGTGGTGCCAGAACACCGCAGGGGGCCATCATCATCACCGCGATCTTCACCAACACCTCCATCATCTTCACCAACAACTCCATCACCTTCCCCCATCTATATTCAGTGGTGCACTCTCCCACAACCCGCTGTACGCTCTACTTGAACATGGTGCTTTATGCTTCATATTATTATCCAATGATGTGTTGCCATCCTATGATGTCTGAGTAGATTTTCGTTGTCCTACCGATGATTGATGAATTGCTATGATTGGTTTGAGTTGCATGTTTTATTATTGGTGTTGTCCTATGATGCTCTCCGTTTTGCGCAAGCGTGAGGGATCCCCGCTGTAGGGTTTGCAATATGTTCATGATTTGCTTATGGGGGGTGGCGTGAGTGACAGAAGCACATACCAGAGTAAGTAGGTTGTTTGCATATGGGATAAAGGGGACTTGATGCTTTAAAGCTATGGTTGGGTTTTACCTTAATGATCTTTAGTAGATGCGGATGCTTGCTAGAGTTCCAATCATAAGTGCATATGATCCAAGAAGAGAAAGTATGTTAGCTTATGCCTCTCCCTCAAATAAAATTGCAATAGTGATTACCGGTCTAGTAAATTAGTCAATTGCTTAGGGACAATTTCACAACTCCTACCACCACTTTTCCACACTCGCTATATTACTTTATTGCTTCTTTATCTAAACAGACCCTAGTATATATTTACGTGCTCTTTATTATCTTGCAAGTCTATCCAACAACACCTACAAAGTACTTCTAGTTTCATACTTGTTCTAGGTAAGCGAATACTAAGCGTGCGTAGAGTCGTATCAGTGGCAGATAGGACTTGAGAGAATATTTGTTCTACCTTTAGCTCCTCGTTGGGTTTGACACTCTTACTTATCGAAAGAGGCTACAATTATCCCCTACACTTGCGGGTTATTAGGAGGCATGCCGTCTTTTTGTGCAAATGTTGCAGGTCCTCCCATGCCTCTGGTGTATCTTTTGTCTTTCCATACACGCCCAAGAAGCCTAGTAGGTTCACGCAAAGGTTCTTCATCACGTGCATCACGTCAATTGAAGAGCGGACCTCTAGGTCTTTCCAGTAGGGTAGGTCCAAAAATATAGATTTCTTCTTCCACATGGGTGCGCGTCCCTCAGCGTCATTCGAAATAGATAGTCCACCGGGACCCTTTCCAAAGATTACATGTAAATCATTGACCATAACAAGTACGTGATCACCGGTACGCATGGCGGGCTTCTTCCTGTGATCTGCCACGCCTTTCTTTTGACATTGATGGTTGGTCAGAAGAAATCGTCGATGCCCCAGGTACACATTCTTCTTGCATTTGTCCAGGTATATACTTTAGGTGTCATCTAAACAGTGTGTGCATGCGTGGTATCCCTTGTTTTTCTATCCTGAAAGGTTACTCAGAGCAGGCCAATCATTGATGGTTACAAACAGCAACGCATGTAGGTCAAATTCCTCTTGTTTGTGCTCATCCCACACACGTACACCTTTTCCATTCCATAGACATAAAAGTTCTTCAACTAATGGCCTTATGTACACATCATTGTCATTGCCGGGTTGCTTAGGGCCTTGGATGAGAACTGGCATCATAATGAACTTTCGCTTCATGCACATGCAAGGATGAAGGTTATAAATACATAGAGTCATGGGCCAGGTGTTGTGATTGGTGCTCTGCTCCCCGAAAGGATTAATGCCATCCGCGCTTAAACCAAACCATACATTCCTTGGGTCACCTGCAAACTCAGCCCGGTATTTTCTCTCGATTTTTCTCCACTGTGACCCGTTAGCGGTTGCTCTCAACTTCCCGTCTTTCTTACGGTCCTCTTTGTGCCATCACATCAACTTGGCATGCTCTCTATTTCTGAACAGTCGTTTCAATCATGGTATTATAGGAGCATACCACATCACCTTGGCAGGAACCCTCTTCCTAGGGGGCTCGCCATCAACATCACTAGGGTCATCTCGTCTAATCTTATACCACAATGCACCACATACCCGGCATGCGTTCAAATCCTCGTACACACCACGGTAGAGAATGCAGTCATTAGGGCATGCATGTATCTTCTGCACCTCCAATCCTAGAGGGCATACGACCTTCTTTGTTGCGTACGTACTGTCGGGCAATTCGTTATCCTTTGGAAGCTTCTTCTTCAATATTTTCAGTAGCTTCTCAAATCCTTTGTCAGGCACAACATTCTCTGCCTTCCACTACAGCAATTCCAGTACAACACTGAGCTTTGTGTTGGCATCTTCACAATTGGGGTACAAACCTTTTTTATGATCCTCTAACATGAAATCGAACTTTAGCTTCTCCTTTTGACTTTCGCACAGTCTCCTTGCATCAACAATGACCCGGCGGAGATCATCATCGGGCACATCATCTGGTTCCTCTCGATCTTCAGTAGCTTCCCCCGTTGCAGCATCACTGTATTCAGCGGGCACATAGTTGTCATCGTCCTCTTATTCTTTGCTGTCTTCCATCATAACCCCTATTTCTCCGTGCTTGGTCCAAACATTATAGTGTGGCATGAAACCCTTATAAAGCAGGTGGGTGTGAAGGGTTTTCGAGTCAGAGTAAGACTTTGTATTCCCACATATATGGCATGGACAACACATAAAACCATTCTGCTTGTTTCCCTCAGCCACTTCGAGAAAATTATGCACGCCCTTAATGTACTCAGAGGTGTGTCTGTCACCGTACATCCATTGCCGGTTCATCTGCGTGCATTATATATAATTAAGTGTGTCAAAAACCATTACAGAACATCATGAATAGATAAGTGACCAAACTAATAGAAGTTCATCATCACATTAAAACCAAATTACATACATAGTTCTCATTGAACAACATATAGCTCTCCAGAGCATCTAATTAAACCATATATTGAAACTATGTAAAACATTTCAATGCAACAACAAATGCGATCATAATCGCAACCAAGGTAACAATTGATCCAACGGCATAGTGATACCAAGCCTCGATATGAATGGCATATTTTCTAATCTTGCTAACCTTCAAGCGCATTGCATCCATCTTGATCTTGTGATCATCGACGACATCCGCAACATGCAACTCCAATATCATATTCTCCTCCTCAATTTTTTTCCTTCAAGTAACTGTTTTCTTCTTCAACTAAATTTAACCTCTCAACAAAAGGGTCAGTTGGAATTTCCGGTTCACATACCTCCTAGATAAATAAAATCTATGACACGTTGGTCGGCATAATTGTAATAAACAATAAATGAACCAAATAGTTATAAGAGATAATATATACCACATCCGAATCATAGACAAGATGAGGGGCGACGGGGGCGGATACCAAAACCATTGCACTATATAATAACAAGCAATAATAAAAGTAAGAAAATTATACAAGTATCTATCTAAACATACAAGTAAGAATTTTTTTCCTTTCAGAAAGAAGATAAGAACAAGAGGCTCACCACGGTGGTGCTGGCGACGAGATTGGCACGGGCGATCGACGGTGGTGAAGACGGGGATGGGACATGACGGACCGCTAAACCTAGACAAATCTTGAGGAAAATGGAGCTTGGAGGTTGAGCTTGGAGAGGAGAAAGCTTAAGTAGCGCGGCTCGGGCATTTCATCGAACACCTCATGTGCATAGGAGGTGAGCTAGAGCACCACAAAGCCCTCCCCTCGCTGGCCAAAAAAAATAGACCAGTGTGGAGTGCTCTGCTCGCCGGTGAGGGGGTATATATTCGCACATCATTGGTCCTGGTTCGTGGCTGGAACCGGGACTAAAGGCCCCCCTTCTGTCCCAGTTACGGCCACGAACCAGTACCAATGGATGTGGGCCAGGAGCATGGCCCATTGGTCCCGGTTCGTGTCTGGAACCGGGACAAAAGGGTCCAGACGAACCGGGACCAATGCCCCACGAGGCCCCGGCCGGCCCCCAGGGCACATGAACTGGGACGTATGCCCCCATGGGTCCCGGTTCATGACTGAACCGGGACTAATGGGCTAGCCAGGCCTGGACGAAAGCCCTATTTTCTACTAGTGGTTGTGTGATCATGCACAACATGATCACGAAGGATGAGGGTGAAAATGCTGCTGGAGGTCTCGAATTTGACAACATAGTTGATCCTATCAAACTTACACTTGGGAATCCGGCCATGTTTCAGGAGTTTGTTCAAATGCATCAATAAATTTGGCATCGAGCAACTCATGAATAGCTCAATAAAGATATGGTTAGCATATGTGGGCAATTAAAGGTGACAGCTAGAACATATGCGCGGGCCGAATTCATGTTTGAACAATTTTATTTGAAAACTTAATTGGATTGTAATATTTAAATTAGAACTATTATCATATTTAAATTTGTCTGATAGATTATTTGACATGCTATTATTGTATGCTCACAGACTTAAAAATAGATATAGACATTTGAGGACATGGATGATGGCCAACTTCTATATAACTATCGGTAGAGCAACCCGTAAATAAATATAGTACCGTTTTGAGAGCCAGGGTCGGAGATGCCCTAAACAGCCATTGTAGTCAAGGAGACAGTGGGGAGGAGGAGGAGGAGGAGAATTAGGAGAAAAGATTTGCGCATGTCAGTGAGTGATTGACATGATACACGCAATGAAGCACTTCCCACCCCCATGACTTGCACATGATCCATGAATGCAATGTGAAGTCACTAGCCCGCCTGTGGTGCATCCTTCTCTAGCTACGTTATGAAGTATTGCAATGCGGTTACACAAGTGGAGAGAAGGTGGTTACCGCGTGCATCAATCATGGAGATAGTACATTTTGCTTCTTGTTGGTCAAATTATTGATTCACTCAATGTTGCACTTGATAGTCATCACATTCTATATCCCACACGCATTATCATGATGTACCACGAAATTGATGGGAGCCCTTTTACGTTCAGACATTGTTGGATCAATCTCAAGGGGCACAATATGTGGGGTGGCATGTGCGAATTTTGACTCGAGTATCACTGAATTATTCTTGGATTGTCGATATTTCACTTTATTTATGGATTTATTGCGCTATTTCTGTGATTATTTTGAGGTGTGGACTTAGAAAAAAAATAATAGAAACTGACAATTATGTGACACAGTTGGATGACCTGCTTTCGCATCCATATTCACAAAAAAATTTGTACCATTTTGTGTATAAATAATGTGTCCATTTTAGAGGACCGCCTCGGAGATGCCCTAAGGACATCTCCAACAGCAACCCGCAAAAATCCTCCCACATCTATCCGCGGGTAGGGGGCCAGTCAGCGGACACGGATGAGGGAGGACGTCATCCAACGCTAGTCGCATGCACTTTCACAACAAATCAAACCAACCGGGCAAAATTCATGCAAACACAGTCGGATTTTCATGCAAACTCGGCCGAATTTCATATAAGAAAGCCGTATTTGCATACAAACATGACATATTTCATTACATTTACATCAACAGTGCTAGTCTGGCACTGGAGGTATAATTAATATCTAATCTCCCGCGGATCCCTTTGTCTTCCTCATGTCCGGAAGCCCAATCACCGGATTGTCGGGAGCCCTGGAGGTATATGCTTTAGTGCAAAGGATGGCCCGCTTCCCACCGGCTGATGCTTCACCGATATGGAAGGGGCCGCCTCTTCCGTGGAGCCCATGTGGGGTCAACGAAGGTCCTCACAAGAGAAGAACCAGGCAAGACATCGGTTGTGTACACCGGGGTCGCCACGGCGGTGGCCTTCATGGGACCCAAGCGGCGGCGGCCTCCCGTGTTTTACTTCTCCATGTTGATGGCGGTGGGCCCAGATGCATTGGCTGCTGACTCGTCGCTCTTCGCGCACCAGATTCTGTCTTTGCCTACATGGTGCAGTCGTAGGCACGGGAGGCATGGTCGTAGGCACGGGTGATGCGGTCGTAGACTCGAATGGCGTGCCGGCGTGGAGCAACTCACCACTCCTCGAGCTGGGATGGAGCAGCGAGTTGCTGAACCACGCGGTGGATTGGGGCGACAACTTGCTCTGTCGGCCTAGGGAAGGGAGGTGGAGCAACGAGCGGCCTCGCTCGTATCTGCCGGGCACGGCAGGCCACCCAGCCGGCTTGTATGCTGTTGAACTGTGCTTCAGAAGCCATCCAAAGAGTGGTGAAGGAGGACATGGGGGGAGCGGTGAAGGGGTGTGATTCTTGCCCAGCGTCTGGTTTCGTTTAAATAGAGGGAAGATGGGAGGAGCTCGGCCGATGTTACGTTTAATGTCAGCCCTCTCATGTGCGGACGTGTGGCTGGAGTAGGTTTCTCGGCTTCCACGCGGGGTTAATGGAGACGTACGGATGCAACAAGGAGGCATGTTTAGTCTGGCGTGCAGCGGGTGATGCCCTCGACCGGCGTGCCGCTTCAATGGCGGAGGTGGTGAGAGGTCGTGTCCACCCTGAGCCGCCTTCAATGCAGAGCGGCGCGCTCTACAGCAGCATGAATGCATGTATCTGGCGCCAGGGGGACGCGTGCGGGAGAGGGAGAGGGGGTTTTGGTGACCAAGGTCGGTCAGAAGAAGGCTTGCGATCGGTCCGGACTCCCGTAAACCTCGCCTACTTTTGTCTCTGGTTTGCGGGAGAAATCGCGTCCGGACTGCCCCATGGCCGATACAGGACCGCGTTGGATGGCTTAGACGATGCGGACAACATAGTCCGGATGCTTCGGGAGGTTTACAGTCCGCCTTAAAGATGCCCTAAACAACCATCATAGTCCTGGCTTGGGGTCAGTGGGGAATATCCTCCTTAGAGCATATACAGTCGGGCGCCTCAAACCCGCCTCATACTGCTGGTCACTGTCCGATCACAATTTTTTGACCCAGACGCCCCCCTCAAACGGCCATCAAACACCCGGGCTGACTGGCACCCCTCATATCTAGCCCAAATATGAGGCGAATATGGGGGCACCCGGGCACCCCGGGCACTCCCACCACGTCGGACCCGACAGCCCGACCCCACCCCAAATTGCACCAAATCCACCCCCAAGACCAGCCGGGTCCATTTTCTATCTCCCCTCTTTTTCCACCTCTGCGCTGTCCTTCCCGCGCTCTGCCGCCGCGCCCGCTCTGCGGCCATTCCGAGGCTCTCCGCTGCTAGCTCCAGAAGAGCAGTCCTCTCTTCCGTCGGAAACACTAGGAAAATCCCATATGCGACGAAGATTTTTTGTTGCTGTCGGAATAAGAATAAGGCCAAATCCCATGACATAATAATTGGAAGTGGGAGAAGAGGGATTACCCATGCATATTGATATGTATGTTCCATAAGAAGAGAAATTGCGATTTTTACTTCAATTTTTACTTCATTTTTTCTATAAAATTGTTTCCGATTCACCAAACCAATTATTATCTATTTCTGAAAGATTAAATAAAAAAATAAGAAAAAATGCTGAAATTCTTAATTTTCCCAAAATTTATCTCATTGAAATAATGGAAAATGAAGAATGGGTTTAGTTGGTTAAATTCAAAAATTTAATAAAATAACTAGGTAACAAAGTTATTTTATTACCTAAATAAAGATATTTATGAAAAAAAGTTGAACCATTTTACTTTCTATTCATAATTCATTTTTATATTTCTTTAAAACAAAGATGAACCAGCTCTCTTCTTCCACAATTAACTGATTGAGTGAATTCCAATGAAAACCTATGTCTATAAGAAATTATTGAATAGTTTACTTCACATAGAACTAAAATCCTAATGACTATAAATTACTTAGAATGTCTTGTTTAAGAGACTCAGTATTTTTTGTTTTGAATGGAATTCCTTTCCTTTATGGAATACCATTCTAAACTTAATTAACTATTTTCATTTTCCCTTCTTTTTATCCCCCCGTCTTATCTTATATGGGGGATAGGCTTCCATACCATATATCTATATATGGAGTATACTTGATATATAAATAGATTTAGATGAGAAACCCTTCTATATATTCTATATTATTAAAAAACAAGTATAAAATATATAGAGAAAAAATGTTAAAAAATTCTTGTTGTCTTATCCGCATTAGACAAAATGAAGTAATATTCAAAATTTAATTATCTTTCAGTATCTAAGTATAAATACTAATAAAAAGAAGAAAGAAGGATTGATTTGCAGCAATAGATGTCTTTCACATACAACTAGAAAAAAGTAATCTCCTTTTTGAATGGCAGTTCCAAAAAACATACTTCAATGTCAAAAAAGTGTATTCATAAAAATATTTGGAATAAAAATACTTATTTTTCCATAGTACAATCTTATTCTTTAGTAAAATCAAGATTACTTTCGAGTGGTAATGAGCATCCAAAACCAAGGGGTTTTTCTGGGCAACAAACAAATAATAAGATTTTGGAATAATATAAATTGACTTATCAAAAAAGAATTCCAAATATTTAATAATTTTGATTCTTCTTTGAATGTACTTTCATGTGTCGAATTACTCGGTACAATATTCTTAGAACAAAAAACCCCTCTTATGTATACAAAAAAAGTTTTGTTTGGTATACTGTGTGCTAAGTATTCTTTTCCTATCAATGAACTTTTCATAATTTTCATAATAGAATCCTCATGTTTAATTATGAAAATTATGAAAAGTGGAGTATTCTTACAATAGGACTTCAAGCTTGTCCCAACTTCGAACTTCCACCTATCTTCTCCAGAATCATAAGGTTAGTAAATCTTATTAATAAGAGCATAAAGACTTTCATTCTAGAAATTTAAAAAAAATCCAAAAAGCCTTTTCTATTTATCCATTTTAATTTCGTCATTAAATAGAAACCCTTTTGGATTTTTTTCATTGTATGGAAAGAATTTTGAAAGTTTAAATGAGAAATTAATTAGAAAAATTAGTTCTATAATTGCAAGTTAGAAAAATGAAGTTCCAACTCTTTCAAGAAGTTTTTGTGTTTCTATTGGGCAAAGCAAGAGTTTATTGTAAAAAAGTGGAAATGATACTACCAAACAAAGTCTATTTTAATGAAAAATCTAATGTTCCTAAATTTTATGGACTTTCCCAATATCGACGATTCCCAAGATAGTAGCTATTATTCTTTTAAGTTACCTATTATTTGAAGTTATCCGCCATGGTGAAATTGGTAGACACACTGCTCTTAGGAAGCAGTGCTCAAGCATATCGGTTCGAATCTGAGTGGAGGCATTTTTGAAAAGAATACAATAGATTAGAAATCAATTCAAAATTTACAATTTTGTAATGGTACCTTCCCCTTATGCTATTTGTAACTTTAGAACATATACTAACTCATATCTCTTTATCGATTTCAATTGTGATTACGATTCATTTGATAACCTTGTTAGTTCTTGAACTTGGAGGATTATGTGATTCTTAGTTTCTCGTTGGGCTTCTTCAGGACATTTCCCATTAAGTAATTTATATGATTCATTGATCTTCCTTTCATGGGCCCTGTATATTCTTCATACCATTCCTGAAATACATAACTCTAAAAATGATTTAAGCACAACAACTACACCAGAAGTACTATTTTAACACAAGGCTTTGCCACATCAAGTCTTTTAACTGAAATGCATCAATCCACGATGTTGGGGATATAACTATTAGGTATGACCCGCCCAGGAGGGGCCGGGTTATATCTATGGCGATTCATCATATGAAGCCCACAAAGATATACGAAGATGGCAGTTTAGTTAAGGGCCCAAGGCCCAGAGGCGACTTAAGGCCTGTAAGGGTAAACCGCTATATATGTATGACTTGTGTTGTAAGGCATGAATAGATAGTCACAAAGCCAGGCATTGTTTATGAGCCGGCCGGGACTCTGTGAGCCGCTGGGCGTCGACCTGTATATAAAGGGACGGCCCGGCGGCGATTCCGGACAAGAAACAACAGATCGAAAGCTAGGTCAAGCGGATTCGCTCCCTGGTAATCAAGACATAAGCAATACCACCTCATACTGGATTAGGCCTTTACCTTCACCGCAAAGGGCTGAACCAGTCTAAACTGTCATGTCCTTTGTCCCGTTTAACCCCTTTAAGCTTCCTAGTTGCGATGGCTCCATGACTAAGTCCTTTTGCTAGGACATCTACCGTGACCTTTCCACGATAGTTGGCGCCCACCATGGGGCCAGAGCATGGTGGATTTGAGTTCTTAAAGGGCAACTTCAAAGGGCTCAAGGGATACGCTGTGGGCTGGATGACCAAGAGTCGTCGCGGCAAGCCCTACATCGGTGACACGGGTTGGGGCCCTGACGCCGGCTCAATTGAGTACGGGTACCGGGTCCCCTTCGGCGGAATTCACATCTTCATCAGCAAGATCAGTGAGCCAGGCCCTGAGCCGAACATCTGCATCAAGACCATTGAGATGGCTCAGCATGCGAGACCCGCCCGAGCTCAGCCTACCGTGAAGCAAGCCTTAGTGGGATGCATCCATGGAGGGGAATTAGATGAAGGATCTATGTCTGGCGGTGAGACGGCCATCTACTCTGATGGCGAGTCATCCACGGGTGAGACTGATTAATTGTATCAACTTCAAGACAGTGGACTTGGGGGTTTTCCGATGGCAACAGTATTCCGGATCCCTATGAGCCGCCAAACAGAGTTGGGATCTTCATGGCTGGCACGCAACCCGGGTAAAACTCTACAGCTGCGGCAACAATGACTTCTGGGTCAGCAGCAGTGATGGTAGCCGGGGCAGGAGGCCCAGCGCGCCCACCGGCTCAAGTTTTGATGGCTTTACTCGATAAATTGACAGCTCTGTTAACAGCCGTGGTCAGCTTGATGAATCAAGCTCAGCATGATGCAGGTGTGGCAAAGTTACGTGATGAGATAGCGCTAGCCAAGGAAGAGCTGGAGGCAGAGGACGTCAGGATAGCCTCAGAGTGGGAGGCTTTGGATGCTCAAGCCCAACGGATTCAGTCGGAGGCTTTCCAGCTTACGATGGATCAGAACGCGTCAAATGATATCTGATACATCTCCAATGTATCTATAATTTTTGATTGTTCCATGCTATTATATTACCTGTTTTGGATGTTTATGGGCTTTACTAGACACTTATATATCATTTTTGGGACTAACCTATTAACCGGAGGCCCAGCCCAAATTGTTGTTTTTTTGCCTATTTTAGTGTTTCGCAGAAAAGTAATATCAAACGGAGTCCAAATGGAATCAAACCTTCGCGAGAGATATTTTTCAAACAAATGCAATCTAGGAGACTTGGAGTGGACGTCAAGAAGTAAACGAGGTGGCCACGAGGCAGGAGGGCGCGCCCTAGGGGGGTGGGCGTGCCCCCCCACCCTCATGGGCCCCTCATGGCTCCCCCGACCGACTTCCTTCGCCTATATATACTTGCATACCCTGAAAACATCAAGGAGCACCACAAAACCCTATTTCCACTGCCGCAACCTTCTGTACCCGTGAGATCCCATCTTGGAGCCTTTTCCGGTGCTCCGCCGGAGGGGGAATCAATCACGGATGGGCTTCTACGTCAACGCCAATGCCTCTCCGATGAGTTGTGAGTAGTTTACCATAGACCTTGGGGTCCATAGTTATTAGCTAGATGGCTTCTTCTCTCTCTTTGAATCTCAATACAATGTTCTCCTCAATCTTCTTGGAGATCTATTCGATGTAACTCTTTTTGCGGTGCGTTTGTTGAGATCCGATGAATTGTGGGTTTATGATCAAGTTTATCTATGAGAAATATTTGAATCTCCTCTCAATTCTTTTATGTATGATTGGTTATCTTTGCAAGTCTCTTTGAATTATCAGTTTGGTTTGGCCTACTAGATTGATCTTTCTTGTAGTGGGAGAAGTGCTTAGCTTTGGGTTCAATCTTGCAGTGTCCTTTCCCAGTGACAGCAGGGGCAGCAAGGCATGTATTGTATTGTTGCCATCGAGGATAAAAAGATGGGGTTTATATCATATTGCTTGAGTTTATCCCTCTACATCATGTCATCTAGCCTAATGCATTACTCTGTTCTTATGAACTTAATACTCTAGATGCATGCTGGATAGCGGTCGATGTGTGGAGTAATCTTCTACTATTAAAGGGGGATCGAACATCGTGATGGTTCGACCTCCCCTCGTGGTTCGACCACCACATTCGATCCCCCCGTCTCGTACGACAGCCATCGCGCGGTGTCCCACACGCCCGCACAAAATCCAGCCCGCAAGCCCAAAAAACCAAGGGAAACTCATCCGATATTCAGCCCATGGACCACCAGTCAAACGAGCCAAACCCGACGATCACATGCCCAGCCAACAAACAAAACAGTTCGGACGATCACACGCCCAACCAACAAACAAAAACAGTTCGGCAACCCATGAAGGAGGTCCATGCACCAAAAATCAAACCATCGAACGAGCTCCATCGACCCGCCAACGCACGTTGCCACCAGGGACAAAAACGCCAGTTCTTCCTCGCGTACGAGCTCGATCAACGCCAGTTCTTCCTCGCGTACGAGCTCCGTCGACCGACCCGCGCATTCACATGTGAGGCCAGCTGTGCGATCAGCACAACTGCACCGCAACCTCGGCGTCCGAACCACAACCTTCCCTCGATGACTGTTGCGAGGCGACGGCTGTTGCTACAAAGGACGGAGATCCTGTTGCTTGGTGACAACTGTTGCTGCAAAGGACGGAGATCCACCTTTGTTATGTTCAATGGTGCCCATCCAGCCCTAGGTTTGCCATCATCAACTGTTTCAGCAATGTAGTTACTTGCTTATTACAGTACTACTCAGATTGCATCTTTAACTTGAACTCCAACTACATTGAAAAAGCATCAGATAGGACGGTGTACAGGAAAACCTGAAAATTTATTACCTGCATATTACAGTACTACTTAGATTGCATCTTTAACTTGAACTCCAACTACATTGAAAAATCATCAGACAGGACGGCATACAGGCAAACCTGAAAATTTATTACTTGCATATTATAGTACTACTCAGATTGCATCTTTAACTTGAACTCCAACTACATTGAAAAAGCATCAGATAGCACGGCGTATAGGCAAACCTGAAAATTTATTTACAAATAAGATTGTAAGAAAATGTAACTTCCTAAATCAAACTGAAACTACCCTTAGGAATATTTTGTCGATCAAAGTAAATTGAAACGCACAAGATTGCCAGTTGCAAAGTTTGTGTTCTCTCAGCTAATTGCTATCAACCATTGATCAATGAATTAATCATCTTTGGATGCTCCTGAGCTGCTACACATCAGAGAACTAGAAGTTCAGGAAACATGCTTTTTGGCGCATTCCTAATGGAACAAATTAATTCTGCATTGTTGAGGTGTAAGCTTTTCTAGACGAGGCACACATACCTGTTCTTCTCTGAAAAATAACGGTCACTTGGAATAGTTCATGCACAGAAGTAATCTTCTTGGTGGGATCTTGTGCCTGTTATTAGGAGGAAACATACAACAGATGAAAACATAGAAAGAAATGTAGTGGCAGATGCTTCCATACATCAGATCCAATGCTTTTACTAAAACGAATCCCTTGCATCGATTGATCAGTTGAGATCATAATTCACACTAATTAATGGTCAAATTAAGAATCTCCCCGCGACCACTAAAAACATGCCAGCGAAATACTCCTACACATAGTTGAAAACTTGTGACTCACCCATCTCTTCCTTTGCTTCATCTGCTTTGCTCAGCTTAGTATATATTACTACAACTAGCAAGACTACTGCACATGGCCTTTCTTCTCTTCTGCTTGGACCACTTGAGTGCACATAACATGAATTGTGCGCAGCATCTATCAGGGCCAATAGAACTGAATAGTGGGGTGTGAGAGTTGTGTCCTTGTATAAATCTGACTGTCACCATTGTAGAGTACTGACTTTTATGTCATGTTACCTTGCATAAATCTGTATGATTCTACCATTGTGTTTTGCTTTGTTGAAATACATTGTGGCTGTGTACAATTCAAAATTTGGTCAGGATTGGCAGATCGATCAGGAAAGGTTTAATCCTCATCTCACTAAATAAACAACCTAATCCTAACCGTATACCGATACTACTCATCTAGCTAGCCTTATACTGCAAGCACAAGTTAATTTTACTCCTCCCTAATTAATAGTACTCCTGAATGACAGATATAACTACTCCTGAAATGACCAATACTACTGGAGGAGTACTCCTTAGATGAAAAGATTTAAGCTAATTAAAGGAAAAGGCTTCAGTTTATTTTTAGGGATAATTAATTTGGTGACCTTAGTTGTGTCCCACTCGGTAGGTTTACCCTTAGTTTCCGAAAACACTTGTTCCTGCCCAAACCAATTTGCTCCTCTTACACTTTTGCCCTTTGACCGTTTGACCATCACTTTAAAAACGTCACACAAAATTCATACTAACTCAGAAAAATTCAAATAAGATATCAAAATGTTCAAAAAAGCATCACCTATATGTGCATGTCATTTTCATTCATGAAAAAAGTGTTGGCCAGTCCCCACCTTAGTTTTAGCTCAAATGATCTTAGCATGAATAGTAAAATCTAAAAAAATAAAAAATTCTAAAAAAATTGGTGGCAAACTTTGACCAATGTTTTGAGTGCTTGCCAAGTTTCATAAGGGAATGACATTCATGGAAGTCGTGGCAAAAAAACAAAAATCAATGCTCCAAAATTTCATTTTTTTGCCACAACTTCCATGAATGTCATTTCCTTGTGAAACTTGGCAAGCACTCAAAATATTGGTCAAAGTTTGCCATCAGATATTTTTAGATTTTTTTTAGATTTTACTGTTCATGCTAAGATCATATGAGCTAAAACTGAGATGGGGATTGGCCAACACTTTTTCATGAATGCAAATGACATGCACATATAGGTGATGCTTTTCTGAACATTTTGATATCTTATTTGAATTTTTCTGAGTTAGTATGAATATTTTATGAAGTTTTCAAAGTGATGGTCAAACGGTCAAAGGGCAAAAGCATAAGAGGAGCAAAGTGGTTTGGACAGGAACAAGTGTTTTCGGAAACTAGGGGTAAACCTACCGAGTGTGACACAACTGGGGGCATAAAATCAATTATCCCTTATTTTTATTAACAAAAAATGTTTTAGTTAATTTGAGTTACACAAAAGGTTTCAGTTAATTACTACTGGAGGAGTAAATTAAAAGGTTTAAGTTAATTAAAGGAAAAGGTTTGAATTTATTTTAATTAATAGAAAAATGTTTCAGTCAAAGTTACAGTTAAAGTAGATAAGAGAATGCTCCTACTGTACTGAAAAAGAAGAGAGGGAGAGAGGACACTACCGCACTTGCTATAGAGTCTGTAGGGGGAACTACTCAAGCAGTGCACTGCACTACAAGCAGTGCAAGCAAGCAAAATTGCAAGCTACTGCTGCTGCAAGCAAATTCTGTTAAAGCAAGTTCTTCCTACTGCAATTTAAAGCAAGCACAGCTTGCACAATTCACAACAAAAAGGCAGGACAAGTAAAGTGTATGGTGGATGACTGAGTGATGCCAACAAATCAAAAAATGGACAACTTGCACAGGTTGTAAACAATTATCCCTCTGAATGAACAAATTAATGAAGCTCGTGATTGATTGCAAGAACAATTCCATGAATGATCTTAGCTGAATTTGACTAAATTGTCTTAACTGAATTTGACTGAATTATTCGGTCCATGGATGATGTAGTAACAATCCTAACAAAATCATTAACTGAATTTGACTGAATTATGCACAAACATTATTCAGTCCATGCTAAAGTTTGAGATTTCTACAGTTTTATCTTAACTGAAATATGCATCAGTAAATTGCAGAAAGCATAACATGGAGCATAGCAGAGCATAACATGGAGTACCTTCCATGGCGACCCAGGAAGAAGCAGAGTTGGAGAAGCATGTCGATGTCCATCCAGGAAGCGACGCCTCCTGCCTATTTCCTTGTCCATTGTACTATTTTCGGCGGCGGCGTAGGTGGAGGTGGAGGGCGGGGGCGTAGGCGGAGGCAGAAGACGACCGTTAGGCTACTCCCTTTATCCTCTCGTCGGTGTTGTAGTTGGTGCCCTTCCATGGCGTCTCCCTGGTCATGGAGACGAGGGTCAGAGAGGGAGGGAGAAGAGACAGGGGTGGGTCAGAGAGAGAGAGAGAGAGAGAGAGAGAGAGAGAGAGAGGAGGGATTCGTACCCATAGACCCATGGCTCCTTGAGCTCGCTGGCTACGGATTCGGCTCCTCTGCCAATGCAGTTGCATGGTCGTGGAGGAACACGGCGCTATGAGGTGAGGAAGAAAGCCCCGCTCTGCTGCTCTAGCGTCGCTCCACATCAAGTGCCGCTACGAAGCCGGCGTGGACGCACGCAGATCCAGCCTCCGCTGCCCAGAAGCTCATCGTTGGTGCCTAAAAAATCAAGCTTTTGACCTACGGTACGTGGTGCATGGTGGGAGGAAACGGGGTGCATGGTGGTGGAGAGAAAGGGAGTTGAGGAGAGGCGGGTGAAGGTGGCGAGGAGAGGCCGGCGATGACGGGGATGTGGAGGGGAGCGAGAAGGGGTGGGTGAGAGGGGGACGAGAGAGTGAGCTCGAGTGTGTGAGAGCGGTGGTGGGAGGGTATTTCTGGAAAGTGAAAAGTATTCTAGCGTGAAGGGAAAAGGGCTAAGTGGTGAGGAGAAAGTGGGAGCGGTGAGGAGAGAGTGAGACTGACAGTCACAGCTGCACTTCCTTGGTTCTAAGTACAAAGTATAAATCTTTTTAGAGATTTCAATAATGAACTACATACGGATGTATAGACATATTTTAGAGTGTAGAACCACTCATTTTGCTCGGTATGTAGTCTATGTTCGAACCGAGGTATTTAGGAACGGAGGGTGTAGAACCAAGGTATTTAGACGGTCTGTGAAGGCTATCAAATTTCTTAGATGCCTGTACTTTTAACCTTTTATTTTCCATGTTGCATATGAATTATGATACTATTCCCCAAGAAAGATGGTAGTACTATATTTAATTCACATAGTTGTATATGTATTTCACTTTGCAGAATGTGTCACTGATAGATATGGATATTGTTAATTTAGGTCGAGTTATCTTTTTATATCATATTTTGCATTCCCGTGGCAACACACGGGCATTCAACTAGTAGTAGCAGATGCAGAATCATTTCGGTCTACTTGTCGCGGACGTGATGCCTATATACATGATCATGCCTAGACATTCTCATAACTATGCACTTTTCTATCAATTGCTCGACAGTAATTTGTTCACCCACCATAATACTTATGCTATCTTGAGAGAAGCCACTAGTCATATAAGTTTCCGATCTACTTTATTTTGCAATCTTTACTTTTCAATCTATATCATAAAAATACCAAAAATATTTATCTTATCTTGTTATCTCTATCAGATCTCACTCTTGCAAGTGGCTGTGAAGGGATTGACAACCCCTTTATCACGTTGGTTGCGAGGTTCTTATTTGTTTGTGTAGGTACGAGGGACTTGTGTGTAGCCTCCTACTAGATTGATACCTTGGTTCTCAAAAACTGAGGGAAATACTTACGCTACTTTGTTGCATCACCCTTTCCTCTTCAACCGAAAACCAACGCAGTGCTCAAGAGGTAGCAAGAAGGATTTCTGGCGCCGTTGCCGGGGAGGTCTTCGCACAAGTCAAGAAATACCAAGTACCCATCACAAACTCTTCTTCCTCGCATTACATTATTTGCCATTTGCCTGTCGTTTTCCTCCCCCTCCCACTTCACCTTCGCCTTTTCTTCGCCTGTTTACCGTTTGCCTTCCCTTTTCCATGGCCGAATCGAAAAGGGCTAAGGGTTCTCTCCCGGGTTTTACTTTGGATAGTCCCTCTATCCTCTCTAAGCTCATAAATAATGATGCTATTGAAAGACCTACTGGGGTTATCAATAAGAGTTTCGATGAAGATGACTGCGGAATTTTTCGTTATTTACTTGATGAGTCTTTAAAAGATGCTTGGGATAGGCTATTAAGGATTCGAGCTAGCTATGTGCCATAATATCAAATTGATATATACCTAAAAAGCTTTTATGTTGGCTTACCCTCTTCGTTCAAGCAAGTTTTAGATTCTATTTTTGAAGAACGTTTGAGGGGGATGCTATAGATACCTATGAAAAAATGAAAACTATATTTGGGCACCCCATGAGTGATAAAGTTGAATCCACCTCTCTTTTATGCTTTTATCAAAACAAAATTATCAAAGAGATGAAGGCTAGCTTAGATGCAAATTTCCATAGCGTGCTTAATATTTCTTCCACCATTAATGGCAATGTGCTTTCACAAAATAGAAGGATAAATGCTATAGATAAGAATTTTTCTCTTTTCTTTCCCAATACCAAAGATGGCAATACGTAGATCTATTCTCGCTTTTATGCCTAGCTAGGGGCGTTAAACGATAGCGCTTGTTGGGAGGCAACCCAATTTTATTTTTGTTCTTTACTTTTTGCTCCTGTTTAGTGTTAAATAATTCATCTAGCTTATGTTTAGATGTGGTTTTTTGTTTTAATTAGTGTTTGTGCCAAGTAGAACCTATAGGATCATCTTGGGTGATAGTTAATTTGATCTTGCTGAAAAACAGAAACTTTTGCACGCACGAAAATAATTTTAATAAATCACAGAAATGTGATTTTGAGTTTATTATTTTTGAAGTAGATTAATAGATAAATTTCCTAGGACTTACTATTTTGGTAGGATTTTTAGAGTTCTAGAAGTATTCTAAAGTTACAGATTACTACAGACTGTTCTGTTTTTGACAGATTCTGTTTTTCGTGTGTTGTTTGCTTATTTTGATGAATCTATGGCTAGTATCGGGGGGTATGAAACATAGGGAAGTTGGAATACAGTAGGTTTAACACCAATATAAATAAATAATGAGTTCATTACAGTACCTTAACGTGGTGGTTTGCTTTCTTGCACTAACGGAGCTCATGAGATTTCCTGTTGAGTTTTGTGTTGTGAAGTTTTCAAGTTTTGGGTAAAGATTTGATGGACTGTGGAATAAGGAGTAGCAATAGCCTAAGCTTGGGGATGCCCAAGGCAAACCAAGGTAATTCAAGGACAACCAAAATCCTAAGCTTGGGGATGCCCCGGAAGGCATCCCCTCTTTCGTCTTCGTCTATCGGTAACTTTACTTGGAGCTATATTTTTATTCACCACATGATATGTGTTTTGCTTGGAGCGTCTTGTATGATATGAGTCTTTGCTTTTTAGTTTACCACAATCATCCTTTCTATACACACCTTTTGGGAGAGACACACATGAATCGGAATTTATTAGAATACTCTATGTGCTTCACTTATATCTTTTGAGCTAGATAATTTTGCTCTAGTGCTTCATTTATATCTTTTTAGAGCACGGCGGTGGTTTTATTTTGTAGAAATTATTGATCTCTCATGCTTAACTTATATTATTTTGAGAGTCTTTTAGAACAACATGGTATTTGCTATGGTTATAAAATTGGTCCTAATATGATGGGCATTCAAGATGGGTATAATAAAAACTATCATAGAAAGTGCATTGAATTCTATGATAAATTTGATACTTGATAATTGTTTTGAGATATGAAGATGGTGATATTAGAGCCATGCTAGTTGAGTAGTTGTGAATTTGAGAGATACTTGTGTTAAAGTTTGTGATTCCTGTAGCATGCACGTATGGTGAACCGTTATGTGATGAAGTTGGAGCATGATTTATTTTTTGATTGTCTTCCTTATGAGTGGCGGTCGGGGACGAGCGATGATCTTTTCTTACCAATCTATCCCCCTAGGAGCATGCGTGTAATACTTAGTTTCGATGACTAATAGATTTTTGCAATAAGTATATGAGTTCTTTATGATTAATGTTGAGTCCATGGATTATACGCACTCTCACCCTTCCACCATTGCTAGCCTCTCTTGTGATGCACAACTTTCGCCGGTACCATACACCCACCATATACCTTCCTCAAAACAGCCACCATACCTACCTATTATGGCATTTCCATAGCCATCCCGAGATATATTGTCGTGCAACTTTCCACCGTTCCGTTTATTATGACACGCTCCATCATTGTCGTATTGCTTTTGCATGATCATGTAGTTGACATCGTGTTTGTGGAAAAGCCACCTTTATAATTCTTTCATACATGTCGCTCTTGATTCATTGCATATCTTGGTACACCGCCGGAGGCATTCACATAAAGTCATATTTCGTTCTAAGTATTGAGTTGTAATTCTTGAGTTGTAAATAAATAGAAGTATGACGATCTTCATTATTAGAGCATTGTCCCAAGTGAGGAAAGGATGATGGAGACTATGATTCCCCCACAAGTCGGGATGAGACTTCGGACTTTATGAAAAATAAAAGAGGCCAAAGAAGCCCCAAAAAAAAGAGGCCAAAGAAGCCCACCAAAATAAAAAAATGAGAGAAAAAGAGAGAAGGGACAATGTTACTATCCTTTTACCACACTTGTGCTTCAAAGTAGCACCATGATCTTCATGATAGAGAGTCTCCTATGTTGTCACTTTCATATACTAGTGGGAATTTTTCATTATAGAACTTGGCTTGTATATTCCAATGATGGGCTTCCTAAAAATGCCCTAGGTCTTCATGAGCAAGCAAGTTGGATGCACACCCACTTAGTTCCTTTTGTTGAGCTTTCATACATTTATAGCTCTAGTGCATTCGTTGCATGGCAATCCCTACTCACTCACATTCATATCTATTAATGGGCATCTCCATAGCCCGTTGATACGCCTAGTTAATGTGAGACTATCTCCTCCTTTTTTGTCTTCTCCACAACCACCATTCTATTCCACATATAGTGCTATTTCCATGGCTCACGCTCATGTATTGCATGAAAATTGAAAAAAATTGAGAACATCAAAGTATGAAACAATTGCTTGGCTCGTCCTCGGGATTGTGCATGATTTAAATATTTTGTGTGATGAAGATAGAGCATAGCCAGACTATATGATTTTGTAGGGATAGCTTTCTTTAGCCATGTTATTTTGAGAAGACATGATTGCTTTGTTAGTATGCTTGAAGTATTACTATTTTTATGTTAATATGAACTTTTATCTTGAATCATTTTGATCTGAATATTCATGCCACAATAAAGAAAATTACATTGAGAAATATGCTAGGTAGCATTCCACATCAAAAAATCTATTCTTATCATTTACCTACTCGAGGACGAGCAAGAATTAAGCGTGGGGATGCTTGATACGTCTCCAATGTATCTATAATTTTTTATTGTTCCATGCTATTATATTATCTGTTTTGGATGTTTATGGGTTTTACTATACACTTTTATATCATTTTTTGGACTAACCTATTAACCGGAGGCCCAGCCCAAATTGCCGGGTTTTTTTGCCTATTTTAGTTTTTTGCAGAGAAGGAATATCTAACGGAGTCCAAACGGAATGAAACCTTTGCGAGAGATATTTTTGGAACAAACGCAATCCAGGAGACTTGGAGTGGACGTCAAGAAGTAAATGAGGCGGCCACGAGGCAGGAGGGCGCGCCCTAGGGGGTGGGCGCGCCCCCATCCTCGGGGACCCCTCGTGGCTCCCCCGACCGACTTCCTTCGCCTATATATACTTGCATACCCTGAAAACATCAAGGAGCACCACAAAACCCTATTTCCACCGCCGCAACCTTCTGTACCCGTGAGATCCCATCTTGGAGCCTTTTCCGGTGCTCCGCCGGAGGGGGAATCGATCACGAAGGGCTTCTACTTCAACGCCAATGCCTCTCCGATGAGTTGTGAGTAGTTTACCACAGACCTTGGGGTCCATAGTTATTAGCTAGATGGCTTCTTCTCTCTCTTTGAATCTCAATACAATGTTCTCCTCAATCTTCTTGGAGATCTATTCGATGTAACTCTTTTTGCGGTGTGTTTGTCGAGATCCGATGAATTGTGGGTTTATGATCAAGTTTATCTATGAGAAAAATTTGAATCTCCTCTCAATTCTTTTATGTATGATTGGTTATCTTTGCAAGTATCTTCGAATTATCTGCTTGGTTTGGCATACTAGATTGATCTTTCTTGCAATGGGAGAAGTGCTTAGCTTTGGGTTCAATCTTGCGGTGCCCTTTCCCAGTGACAGCAGGGACAACAAGGCACGTATTGTATTGTTGCCATCGAGGATAAAAAGATGGGGTTTATATCATATTGCTTGAGTTTATCCCTCTACATCATGTCATCTTGCCTAATGCATTACTCTGTTCTTATGAACTTAATACTCTAGATGCATGCTGGATAGTGGTCGATGTGTGGAGTAATAGTAGTAGATGCAGAATCGTTTCGGTCTACTTGTCGCGGACGTGATGCCTATATACATGATCATGCCTAGATATTCTCATAACTATGCACTTTTCTATCAATTGCTCGACAGTAATTTGTTCACCCACCGTAATACTTATGCTATCTTGAGAGAAGCCACTAGTGAAACCTATGGCCCCGGGTCTATTTTCCATCATATAAGTTTCCTATCTACTTTATTTTGCAATCTTTACTTTTCATTCTATATCATAAAAATACCAAAAATATTTATCTTATCTTGATATCTCTATCAGATCTCACTCTTGCAAGTGGTCGTGAAGGGATTAACAACCCCTTTATCGCGTTGGTTGCGAGGTTCTTATTTGTTTGTGTAGGTACGAGGGACTTGCATGTAGCCTCCTACTGGATTGATACCTTGGTTCTCAAAAACTGAGGGAAATACTTACGCTACTTTGCTGCATCACCCTTTCCTCTTCAAGGGAAAACCAACACAATGCTCAAGAGGTAGCAACATTAGGAGGAGAAGGCACCAGTCCTGTCTTCTTACAGTTTATGAGCCTAGAAACCTCTTCCGCACGCCCGGTGCACGGCCCAGTAACCCACCAGAGATAAACCGGGCTGCGGCGCTCGGGGCTGGGATGCCGGTTCAACCACGCGTGACGGAACCCCCTCGTCTGAATACTACTCCACCTCAGCATGTACCGACACCACTGGGTCATTATTCTAGTCCTTTGGAGAACATGATCGCTGCGGCGACACAATTGGTGGCTCTCCCGGTGGATGACAACTCTCCAACGGCGGTTGAAACACGAAGGGTCAGAGAACTTCTTCAAACTGCATTGGCGCAGCAGGAGGCGTATTCTTATAGTCGAGACATGATTCATTCGACCCCTCGCCCAAGCCGGAGTTATAGCAGGCACATGGACTCACCAGCTGTGTCAAGCAACGCCTAGCATCGTGTCCAGCCGCGCGGGCATGACCCAGTGCGTGATGGAGCTCTTAACTTGATTGATCAGGACAGAGTGCGTCAAGAAGCCGAGAAGGCGGCTCACCAGCCCCTTCTGGTTTATCCAACAACTTCAGTTGAGGCAGGTGTGACTTCTAGATCTACAGGTGTGCCCTGTTTGGTGCCGGCTCTGCGTAATGAGCGTTTTCCCAAGGATTTCAAAGGACCTCGAAAGGTGCCTAATTACACAGCCGACTCACCCCCTAAGGCGTGGATTGAAAGTTATGAGATGGCCATGGAGTTATTGGAAGTCAGTGACGCTGCATGTGCCAAGTACTTCACCATGATGCTGGATGGAACGGCCCGTACTTGGTTAAAGGGGCTGCCGGCTGATTCCATCGGTTCATGGGCAGAGTTAAAGGCCTGGTTTATCCAGAACTTTAAGGAGACATGCAAGCAGCCTATGTCGATTGTGGACTTGGCTACTCGCAAGCAAGAGGAGGGTGAATCAACGACCCATTGGGTGCGCCGGGTCAAAGCTATCATACATTCTTCATGAATGCCGGCTCTTCGGTCTTAATGTTGGAGAAAAATTGCCGTTTTTTGCCTTTGAAACAGAAGCTGGGGCGGCTCAAGCGCGATTGTAATGATATGGGCCAGCTGATGGTGGCTCTATTCAGATAGGCCGACTCTGATAGTACCAAGGACCCCGAGTCTGATGATGAAAAGACAGGGAAGGGAAAAAAGAATGGCAACGCCAAGGGTCAGCAGCCTAACCCGGCAAATTAGGGGGGCAACGGTAAATGCAAGGCGGATGGTAGTTCGGAATTTGTGGCTAACACCAATGCACAGGGCAATAATCAACAGCGTAAGGGGAGGCCGCCTCCTCGGGCCGGCGGACCGGGTCCTACTCTTGAACAGCTGCTAAATGAGTCCTGTCCAAAGCATGGCTCGCGGGAGAAGCCAGCTACTCACCTTTGGAAATATTGTACAATTATGAGGGCTTTTAAAAATTCTAACTCATTTGACGGCAATCATGGGCCGGGCGGCGACTCAGGTGGCGGCGGTTTCCATGGCCCGGGTTATGGAGGTGGCGGTTCTAATTCCAACTTCCAGGGCCCCCAAGGTAATCAGGGCAGTTTTAATCAAGTTAATCAGGGTGCTTACAATCAGCAATCCGGCCAAGGAGGCCAGCAGCAGCAGTAATCCGGATATCAGAGTAATCCGAAGTAGCTGAATAGTGGGAAGTATCATGTTTTCACCACAAGTTTATGCAAGCGGGACCAGAAGCTCCATAAGCGGGCCGTGAACGCCGTTGAGCTGGCGGTTCCCCATTACTTGCGATGGTCTGAGCAACCCATTACGTGGAGTAGAGTAGATCACCCTCCCCGGGTTGACAATCCAGGTCACTTGGCCTTGGTGGTGGCGCCTCAAGTCGGTGGATACAAATTCACTAAGTACTCATGGATGGGGGCAGTAGCATCAACATCCTTTATTATGAGACTTTCTGTCGCATGGGGTTAACAGATAAAAATCTTAAGACATCCAACACTGTTTTCCATTGAGTGGTGCCTGGTAAGTCGGCGTATCCGGTGGGCAAGATTGAGCGGGAGGTGGCCTTTGGGGATGAGCATGATTCCAGGGCTGAGAAGTTAACTTTTGAAGTGGTCAAAATCAGAAGCCCGTACCACGCTCTGTTTGGACGGCCGGCTTATGCCAAGTTCATGGCATGACAGTGTTATGTTTATCTACAACTCAAGATGCCGGGTTATAAAGGGACCATGACAGTGCATGGGAGTCGGAAGATAGCCCTGGAATGTGAGGAAGGCGATGCTGCTTATGCTGGGTCTGTCTGTGCAACAGAGGAGTTGAAGTTTTACAAGAACAATATTGACCCAGCGGATATGACATCTTTGAAAAAGCCAACTACAGAGCATGACCCGGTGCTGAAGTTTAAGTCGGCTGATGACACCAAGCTGGTTGATTTTGTTCCTGGCGACTCATCCAAGCAATTCAGTATCAATGCTAATTTGGATCCAAAATAGGAAAGCGCGCTCATCGAGTTCATCTGTGAGAACCGGCACATCTTTGCATAGAAACCTTATGACATGCCGGGTGTACCGAGGGAACTCATTGAGCACACTCTAAATATTGATCCGAAATTTAAACCGGTCAAGCAATTCCTCCGGCGGTTCAACGAGGAGAGGCGTAAGGCCATTGGTGAAGAAGTGGCCCGACTCTTGGCGGCTGGGTTCATTGTTGAAGTTTTTCATCCAGAGTGGTTGGCTAACCCGGTGCTAGTGCTTAAGAAGAATGGCACTTGGCGCATGTGTGTGGATTACACGGACCTAAACAAGGCTTGTCCGGCTGATCCTTTTGCTCTCCCTCGTATTGATCAAATCATTGATGCTACGGCGGGTTGTGAGTGTTTGAGTTTTTTGCATGCTTATTCTGGTTATCATCAGATCAAGATGGCAGATAAGGACCAGGAGAAGACATCTTTCATTACTCCCTTTGGAGCCTTTTGCTATGTGTCTATGCCTTTTGGGCTCAAGAGTGCCCAGGCGACTTATTAGCGATGTGTGCAGGATTGTCTTCACAGTCAGATTGGACGCAATGTTCATGCTTATGTGGACGACATTGTGGTAAAACCAGAGAAAAGGATACTTTGATAGATGATTTGAAAGAAACCTTCGATAACCTCCGGGTCTACAAGATGATGCTTAACCCGGCCAAGTGCGTATTTGGTGTGCCAGCAGGCAAGTTGTTGGGTTTTCTGGTTTCTAACAGAGGCATTGAGGCTAACCCGGAGAAGATCAAGGCTATCACCTCACTAGCTAGGCCGGCGTGTATCAATGATGTTCAGCATCTGACGGGTCGTATTGCTGCCTTAAGCCGGTTTATAAGCCGGTTGGGTGAGAAGGCCATACCGCTGTATTAGATGATGAAGAAAAAAGACAACTTCATATGGAGTGATGCTGCTAACGACGCGTTTGAAGACTTGAAGAGGCAGCTAGCTGAGCCGCCAGTCCTTGCTGCTCCCAATGATAAGGAGCCATTATTGTTATATGTGGCTGTAACACCCGTGCGGTCAGTGTAGCCATTGTGGTGGAACGAAAGGAGGCTAGCAAGGAGTATCCGGTTCAGCGGCCGGTTTATTATATCAGTGAGGTGCTTATTGAGTCCAAGCAGAGATATCCACATTGGCAAAAACTTGTTTATGGGGTGTTCATGGCCAGCCGGAAGCTTAAGCAATATTTCCTGGGTCATCCCATTACTGTGGTCGGTTCTGCTCCTTTAGGGGATATTATTCAAAACAGAGAACCCACAGGACGCGTCGCCAAGTGGGCCATTGAACTTGGGCCTCATGGTTTGAAGTATGTGCCTCGCACCGCTATCAAGTCTCAAGCACTGGTGGATTTCATCGACGACTGGAGAGATCTGCAAATGCCTGAAGAGAAGCCGGATAACACATATTGGACTATTCACTTCGATGGGTCCAGGCAATTGGAAGGCTCGGGGGCTGGAGTTGTCTTAGCTTCCCCTCAAGGTGACAAATTTTGTTATGTTCTAAGGTTGATGTTTCCCTGTACTAACAATGCAGCTGAGTATGAAGCCTTGCTCCATGGTCTTCAGATGGCTAAGGAGATGAACTTAAGCCGGGTGAGATGTTTCCGCGACTCAGACTTGGTGGCTCAACAAGTCTCCGGCAAATGGGATTCCAAAGACCCACTTATGGCGGCTTATCGCCGTGAGGTGGATGCTATTGCTGGTCATTTTAAGGGTTATCAAGTGGAACACATCGATCGCAGGAAGAATGAGGCGGCTGATGCCTTAAGCCGGTTGGGGTCTCAGCGTAAGCCGGTGCCACCTAACACTTTATTTGATATTCTGCATAACCCTTCTGTCAAGTTGCCTACAGAGGAAGATCTGGCTGTTCCTCACCCGGAGGCACAATTGGTGGCGGCCCTTCACGCCATCCCAGATTGGACAGTACCATATTTGGCTTATATGACCCGGGGCGACTTACCTGAAGATGAAACTTTGGCCAGGCAGATAACCCGATGGTCCAAGTCAATGACAATTGCCAATGGCAAGTTACACCATCATAGTGTCACTGGGGCATTTCAGCATTGCGTCTCTCCTGAGGAGGGCCGTGAGATTCATGAAGGAGATGTTGGTCATCATGCCGGTTCAAATTCCCTTGTGGCCAAAGCTTTTCGTCATGGGTTTTATTGGCTGACAGCTCACGCTGATGCAGAGGATTTGGTCAGTAAATGTGATGGTTGTCAGAAATTTTCACGACGAGCCCATGTGCCGGCTCAAGAATTGAGGATGATTCCAATTACTTGGCCGTTTGCAGTCTAGGGGATTGATATGGTTGGGCCTTTCAAATGGTCCAAAGACAAAAAGGCCCACCTCTTGGAGGCGGTTGACAAATTCACAAAGTGGGTTGAAGCAGAGCCGGTCAGTAAGTGTGATGCGGCAACGGTGGTTCAATTCATTAAAAAGGTGATTTTCTACTTTGGCTTTCCCCACAGCATCATAACTGATAATGGCACTAACTTGTCCAAGGGTGCTATGAAAGAGTTTTGTCAACGTGAGCACATTCGTCTTGATGTATCATCAGTAGCTCACCCTCAATCCAATGGTCAAGCTGAAAGAGCCAATTAAGAAGTTTTGAAAGGCATCAAACCCCGGATTATGGTTCCTTTGCAACGGATGCCGGGTTTTTGGCTAGAGGAATTACCTTCTGTGATATGGAGTATCAACACCACCCCAACAGATCTATGGGTTACACGCCCTTCTTCATGGTTTACGGAGCAGATGTGGTTCTCCCTAGTGACATCCGTCATGATTCTCCTCGCGTGGCGGCTTACGTTGAAGCTGATCATGAACATGCACGTCAGGCACTTGACCTGTTAGATGAGGAGCGCGATCTTCCCAGCACCCCGTTTGGCGATTTATCAGCAGGACCTGCATCGTTACCACAGCCGCCGGGTTAAGTCCAGAACCTTTCAGGAAGGTGATTTGGTGCTCCGGCTCATCAAGGATCAGACTGATATGCACAAGTTATCCCCACCATGGGAAGGGCCCTTTGTGGTCAGCAAGAACTTGAACAACGGGTCATACTACCTTATCGATATTCGAGAGCACAAGGACTCACGTAAGTCGGAGGTGGAGACCCGCCGGCCATGGAATATCGCTCATCTTTAGCCTTACTACACTTGATCCACCGGCTCTTATGATGTACATATTTTTGACGATGTATATATTATGATGATTATAATAAAGCAGGTTCTCGGTTGTTTAATCTTCAACAATCATGTGTCTTCGTCATCATAATTTTAAAGACTAATTGGGGGCGGGTCGTATTCGAATCATGCTATTAACCCCTTTTGGCCGGCTTCATGGTCGTATTCGACCCATAGCCGTAAACACTTAGATCATTTGGGGGCTAGATCGTATTCGAATCATAGCTTAACCCCTTTTGGTCCGGCTTATTGATCGTATTTGAATCAGAGTCGTTAAAAGCTTCAAGGTCATTTGGGGGCTTCCTGTTCAAACATAGGTGTATTCACCAAAGAGAACATAGCTGTCGGTACCCTCTTGATCGGCGCAATGCCAACACCTCAAGATCATTTGGGGGCTTCCAGTTCAAACATAGGTGTATTCACCAAAGAAAACATAGCTGTCGATACCCTCTTGGTTGGCGCAATGCCAACACTTCAAGGTCAGTGGGGGGCTTCCTGATCGCATTCAAATCATAGCTGTCGGTACCCATTTGATCGGCGCAATGCCAAAAAACATTAGGGGGCTTCCTGGTCGTATTCGAATCATAGCCATTAACCCTTTTGGTCCGGCTTCCTAGTCATATTCGAACCATAGC
Source organism: Triticum aestivum (assembly GCF_018294505.1). Lineage (NCBI taxonomy): Eukaryota > Viridiplantae > Streptophyta > Magnoliopsida > Poales > Poaceae > Triticum > Triticum aestivum. The sequence goes on from NC_057801.1 coordinate 717,909,799, forward strand.
CTCACTTTTTGACATTTGGCTTGAATTCTTGAAGTTTTCCGGTTCTTCTTGATACTATCTTGCCTTTTACCCACGCAGCCTTTACTTTCATAAGCTCATATTTGAAGCTCACCGTGGTTTTTATTACCCGTCTTAAACAAAAGGCGACAAGCCGCCCATATATGATGATATCCAGCACTTGGACTTATTGGCTTCGAAAAGCTTTGGGTACTCACCCTTACTACACAGGTATCGTAAACCGGTAGTGCAATTACATATCACCGGTATGATATCATTAATATCTTTCAATAAGGTTCAACAAACCTTATCCATAAATTTTTAAGCATCAGCGGGTGCATACAAGATATTATGATCCGCCCTGCGGTAAACCGCCAAGGGGTCTCTTTTGATTTACTTGTGTCCAGGATAAAGTTGAAATTTTTCTGCACCATTTATAAATCATAAGTCTGAGGTGGCGGTTTAACAGTATGGAGCATAACATAAAATGTGCATGATGGCACAACAGAGTAAAGTTGTTGCCACCCTATTACATGACTCCCAGAGTCCAAATGATTAACTGTTTTTTTAGAAGGCCATACATATGAACCGCCCGGCGGATCAATCTTCTTGCTGGCATGATGCTTCCGGGTCAACCCTCTCTGCTTCTTTGTCCTGTTCTATGTCCTGGAAGGTTGATGACGACAAGTCAATGCCACTCAAAGCTTGGAACTCAGCTTCATCATCAATTAGCTTGGACGGGTCAACTTCAGGGGCAAAGGTGTGCTTACGGATTGGGGGGATCGGGCCTCTCACTTTATAAGATGGTGTTGGCATCTTCTGATTTCCCACGTCGTAAGCCGGATGATACTTGGTGAGGTCTGTCTCATTGGCAATCAGGCTGGCCAGCGGACGTATCTCCTTCACGCAAGTAGCGAAGTCCTTCTATTCAAACGGAGTGCCGTCCTCCTTGAGACTTCGATACCCGATAGAGATGTCGGCCGGGTCTAATTCCGGTAACCATGCTTTGGCCCGGCTTAAGGCAGTCACGTCTCCGGCTCTCGCAGATGATCGCTTCATTTCATTAAACCGCTGGGGAAGCACAGATAGCTTCCTTAGCACGTCAACCAAGAGTGTGGGGGCTTCATTGGACGGAGAAATTATGGCCAAAGCGTGCTGAGCACCAGTGTAAAGCTGCTCCACCAATGTGTAAACCGCCTTCAGCTTCACCAGCATGTCTTGGTTCAGATTGGTGCTTCGAGGGCCTACAAAGTTATCATCGGTGTTTTAAGTTGATAAGTTCAGTGCTGGCTTCCTCAAGAGTCGCCTCTGCTTTTTCTGCCCATTGGGTCAAAGCAATCTTTCCTTCAGCCCAGGCGCTTTTTTAGCTTCAAAGCCGGTTCTCAATTTTTCTGCCTCACCCAAGCGAAACTCGAACTTTCAGTTCGCCTTCTGGGTCTCAGCCTCTTGCAGCTCCAGACGGGTCTTCAAGTCAGACAGTTCTGATTGAAGTTCAGCAGTGGTGGTCTGTACATACACATGATTAAAGTCAAAATTTAACATTAGTTCAGCCTATCAAGCCCCAAGCCTTTTGCAAGCAACAACACTTGGCACTTGGGGGCTAATGTCGTCCAAGTCTGTCGCCGGCTCTCATGCTGTTGTTGCTTCAAACTAAAGTGAGGGTCCAAATGAGCTAAGGGGTGTGAAAATCTTACTTTCTGGGTTACTCTTCGGATTTTTTGTCTTGGCAAAGGCTCGGAGTCAAAGGAAATAATAGTTATCTCTTCTTCCACTCCCTGACTTGTTCCCGTGTCATCCTGATGATAGTCAGTGTCAATAAGATGGTTGAAAAAAGAGCCAAGAGAATCAAGGGCTACCTCTGACTCAGAGGTGTCTTCCAGTTGAAGTAATTCAGAAGCGCTGGGCTTCTTTCCTCTCTTCTTGGTAGCTCTCGTGGCGGCTTTCTTGGCCTTCCTGGCTCTCTTTGCAGCTTCATGGTCATACGCTTTATTCCAAAAGTCATCATCAGCCTATAAAAATCATCAAGGTTGAGTTAAAACAATGTATTAAGGGTGAAAGTAAAATAGCCAGTTCGGCGGCTTACTTTTGGTGTTGGGTTAGACTCGCAGAAAGGTCTTAGGCCCACCCTGCTACAGTCAGCTAGGCTCTCATTTAGAAGGGATTTTGTCATCTCATTGATAAGGTCATCAGGTAACTCCTCGGAGCTGTGGTGCAGAGGATCCTTTGTGTCACCGGTGTAAGTACACATTAAACCGGAGCGACGGCTCAAGGGGATGATCCGCCATGCAACCCAGCACCAGACCAAGTCAATGCCATTTAGGTCGTTCCCCAACAAAGCCTTGACTTTGGCAATGATAGGGGCGAGCTTCTTGCGATCAGCGGCTGACAACTTGTCAGGGAGCGGATTATTGGATTCGAGACGCAGGGCGCGGAAGCCGGGCAGAGGGTTCTCATCAGCCGGGGAAGTATCTTGGCAGTAGAACCATGTCTGGTTCCAGTCCTTGGGATAACTTGGCGGCTACGCATAATGAAAAATGGCGTCTCTCCGTCGTTGGATTGAGACCCCGCCAAGTTCCAAATTGGGTCCATTGGAGTATTCATTCTGGCGGTTCAGGTAAAAGTATTCTGAAAAGTTCCAGGTTGGGCTCTTCTTCAAGGTATACCTCACAGAAAACTTGAAAGTTGCATATGATAGACACAGAGTTGGGTCCGATGTCTTGAGGACTGAGGTCGAAAAAGTGCAGAACATCCCTGAAGAACTTAGAGCTGGGCGGCGAAAAACCCCGGTTCATGTGATCAGTGAAGACAATGACTTCCCCTTCTTTGGGCTGAGGTTTTTCTTCTGTCGGTTTAGGGGCGCGGTATGACATGACATCCTTTTTGGGCAGATAGCCGGTTTTCACAAAATCTTCAAGTGTATTCTCCGTGACGATGGAGCGAACCCCATTACAGGAAGTGGTTGTTTTGGGTGGCATTGTGAAGAGTATTACAACACATATTCAGAATGGCGGCTTGATATGTCTCCAACATATCTATAATTTTTTATTGTTCCGTGCTATTATATTACCCGTTTTGGATGTTTATGGGCTTTACTTTACACTTTTATATCATTTTTGTGACTAACCTACTAACCGGAGGCCCAACCCGAATTGCTGTTTTTTTTGCCTATTTCAGTGTTTCGGAGAAAAAGGAATATCAAACGGAGTCCAAACAGAATAAAACCTTCAGGAGCAATCTTTTTAGAACAAACGTGATCCAGAGGACTTGGAGTGGAAGTCAAGAAACAAAGGAGGCGGCCACGAGGGTGCCCGGCGCGCCCCCTACAGGTGGGCACGCCCCCCACCCTCGTGGGCCCCTCGAGCGTCCACCGACCTACTTCTTCCTCCTATATATACCCATGTACCCCGAAACATCAGAAGCCACCATGAAAAACTATTTCCACAGTCGTAACCTTCTGTATCCATGAGATCCCATCTTGGAGCCTTCGCCGGTGCTCCGCCAGAGGGGGAATCGACCATGGTGGGCGTGTACTATTGGGGAACGTAGTAATTTCAAAAAAATTCCTACGTACACGCAAGATCATGGTGATGGCATAGCAACGAGAGGGGAGAGTGTTGTCCACGTACCCTCATAGACCGTAAGCGGAAGCGTTATGACAACGCGGTTGATTTAGTCGTACGTCTTCATGATCCGACCGATCCAAGTACCGAACGTACGGCACCTCCGAGTTCAGCACACGTTCAGCTCGATGACGATCCCCGGACTCCGATCCAGCAAAGTGTCGGGGATGAGTTCCGTCAGCACGACGGCGTGGTGACGATGATGATGTTCTACCGGCGTAGGGCTTCGCCTAAACTCCGCGACGATATGACCGAGGTGGAATATGGTGGAGGGGGGCACCGCACACGGCTAAGGAACGATCTTGAAGATCAACTTCTGTTGTGCCTAGAGGTGCCCCCCTGCCCCCATATATAAAGGAGCAAGGGAGAGGGGGCGGCCGGCCTAGGAGGGGGCACGCCAAGGGGAGTCCTACTCCCACCGGGAGTAGGACTCCCTCCTTCCTTGTTGGAGTAGGAGAAGGGGGGAAAGAGGGGGAGAGGAGGAAGGAAATGGGGGCCGCACCCCTTGTCCAATTCGGACCAGAGGGGGGCTGCGCGCCTCCTTCCTTTCGGCCTCTCTCCTCTATTCCCGTATGGCCCAATAAGGCCCATATACTCCCCGGCGAATTCCCGTAACTCTCCGGTACTCCGAAAAATACCCGAATGACTCGGAACCTTTCCGAACTCCGAATATAGTCGTCCAATATATCAATCTTTATGTCTCGACCATTTCGAGACTCCTCGTCATGTCCCCGATCTCATCCGGGACTCCGAACTCCTTAGGTACATGAAAACTCATAAACTCATAATATAACTGTCATCGAAACCTTAAGCGTGCGGACCCTACGGGTTCGAGAACTATGTAGACATGACCCAGAACTATTCTCGGTCAATAACCAATAGCGGAACCTGGATGCTCATATTGGCTCCTACATATTCTACGAAGATCTTTATCGATCAAACCGCATAACAACATACGTTGTTCCCTTTGTCATCAGTATGTTACTTGCCCGAGATTCGATCGTCGGTATCCAATACCTAGTTCAATATCGTTACTGGCAAGTCTCTTTACTCGTTACGTAATGCATCATTTTGTAATTAACTCATTAGCTACATTGCTTGCAAGGCTTATAGTGATGTGCATTACCGAGAGGGCCCAGAGATACCTCTCGACAATCGGAGTGACAAAACCTAATCTCGAAATACGCCAACCCAACATGTACCTTTGGAGACACCTGTAGTACTCCTTTATAATCACCCAGTTATGTTGTGATGTTTGGTAGCACCCAAAGTGTTCCTCCGGTAAACGGGAGTTGCATAATCTCATAGTTACAGGAACATGTATAAGTCATGAAGAAAGCAATAGCAACATACTAAACGATCAAGTGCTAGGCTAACGGAATGGGTCAAGTCAATCACATCATTCTCCTAATGATGTGATCCCGTTAATCAAATGACAACTCATGTCTATGGCTAGGAAACTTAACCATCTTTGATTCAACGAGCTAGTCAAGTAGAGGCATACTAGTGACACGATGTTTGTCTATGTATTCACACATGTATTATGTTTCCGGTTAATACAATTCTAGCATGAATAATAAACATTTATCATGATATAAGGAAATAAATAATAACTTTATTATTGCCTCTACGGCATATTTCCTTCAGTCTCCCACTTGCACTAGAGTCAATAATCTAGTTCACATCGACATGTGATTTAACACCAATATTCATATCTGTATATGATTAACCACCATAGTTCACATCGTCATGTGACCAACACCCAAAGGGTTTACTAGAGTCAATAATCTATTTCACATCGCTATGTGATTAACACCCAAAAGAGTACTATGGTGTGATCATGTTTTGCTCGTGAGAGAAGCTTAGTCAACGGGTCTGTCACATTCAGAGCCGTATGTATTTTGCAAATATTCTATGTCTACAATGCTCTGCACGGAGCTACTCTAGCTAATTGCTCCCACTTTCAATATGCATCCAGATTGAGACTTAGGGTCATCTGGATCAGTGTAAAAGCTTGCACCGATGTAACTCTTTACAACAGCCTCTTTTATCACTTCCATAATCGAGAAATATTTCCTTGGTCCTCACTAAGGATATTCTTGACCAATGTCCAGTGATCTACTCCTAGATCACTATTGTACTCCCTTGCCAAATTCAGAGCAAGGTATACAATAGGTCTGGTACATTGCATTGCATACTTTATAGAACCTATGACCGAGGCTTGGGGAATGACTTTCATTCTCTTTTCTATTTTCTGCCGTGGTCGGGATTTGAGTCTTACTCAGTTTCACACCTTTGCAACACAGGCAAGAACTCTTTCTTTGACTATTCCATTTCGAACTACTTCAAAATCTTGACAAGGTATGTATTTATTGAAAAACTAATCAAGCTTCTTGATCTATCTCAATAGATTTTGATGCTCAATATGTATGTAGCTTTACTGAGGTCTTTCTTTTAAAGAACTCCTTTCAAATACTCCTTTATGCTTTCTAGAGAAATTCTACATCATTTCTGATCAACTCACATATATTTATCAGAAAGGCGGTAGTGCTCCCACTCACTTTATTGTAAATACAGGCTTCACCGCAAGTCTATATAAAACTATATGCTTTGATCAACTTATCAAAGCGTATATTCCAACTCTGAGATGCTTGCACCAGTCCATAGATGGATCGCTGGAGCTTGCACATTTTGTTAGCACCTTTAGGATTGACAAAACCTTCTGGTTGTATCATATACAACTCTTCTTTAATAAATCCATTAAGGAATGTAGTTTTGACATCCATTTGCCAAATTTCATAAAATGTGGCAATTGCTAACATGATTTGAACAGACTTTTAAGCATCGATACGAGTGAGAAAATCTCATTGTATTCAACACCTTGAACTTTGTCAAAAACCTTTTTCGACAAGTCTAGCTTTGTAGATAGTAACACTACTATCAGCGTCCGTCTTCTTCTTGAAGATCCATTTATTTTCTATGACTTGCCGATCATCGGGCAAGTCCACCAAAGTCCACACTTTGTTCTCATACATGGATCCCATCTCAGATTTCATGGCCTCAAACCATTTTGCAGAATCTGGGCTCATCATCGCTTCCTCATAGTTTGTAGGTTCATCATAGTCTAGTAACATGATTTCTAGAATAAGATTACAGTACCACTCTGGTGCGGATCTTAATCTGGAAGATCTACAAAGTTTGGTAGTAACTTGATCTGAAGTTTCATGATCATTATCATTAGCTTCCTCACTAATTGGTGTAGGAATCACTGGAACTGATTTCTGTGATGAACTACTTTCCAGTTCAGGAGAAGGTACAAATTACCTTATCAAGCTCTACTTTCCTCCCACTCACTTCTTTCGAGAGAAACTCCTTCTCTAGAAAGGATCCATTCTTAGCAACGAATGTTTTGCCTTCGGATCTGTGATAGAAGGTGTACCCAACAGTTTCCTTTGGGTATTCTATGAAGACGCACTTCTCCGATTTGGGTTCGAGCTTATCAGGTTGAAACTTTTTTCACATAAGCATCGCAGCCCCAAACTTTTAAGAAACGACAACTTTGGTTTCTTTCCAAACCACAGTTCATAAAGCGTCGTCTCAACGGATTTTGATGGTGCCATTTTTAAAGTGAATGCAGCTGTCTCTAATGCATAACCCCAAAAAGATAGTGGTAAACCGATAAGAGACATCATAGATCGCACCATATCTAGTAAAGTATGATTACGACGTTCGGACACACCATTACATTGTGGTGTTCCAGGTGGCATGAGTTTGTGAAACTATTCCACATTGTTTTAATTGAAAACCAAACTCGTAACTCAAATATTTGTCTCCGCGATCAAATTGCAGAAACTTTATTTTCTTGTTACGATGATTCTCCACTTCACTCTGAAATTCTTTGAACTTTTTAAATGTTTCAGACTTGTGCTTCATTTAGTAGATATACTCATATCTGCTCAATTCATCTTGTGAAGGTCAGAAAATAACGATACCCGCCACGAGCATCAACACTCATTGGACCGCATACATCGGTATGTATTATTTCCAATAAGTCACTAGCTCATTCCATTGTTCCAGAGAACGGAGTTTTAGTCATCTTGCCCAAAAGGCACGGTTCGCAAGCATCAAATGATTCATAACTAAGAGATTCCAAAAATCCATCTTTATGGAGTTTCTTCAGGCGCTTTACACCGAGATGACCGAAACGGCAGTGCCACAAATAAGTTGCACTATCATTATCAACTTTGCATCTTTTGGCATCAATATTATGAATATGTATATCACTATGATCGAGATCCAACAAACTATTTTCATTGGGTGTATGACCATCGAAGGCTTTATTCATGTAAACAGAATAACAATTATTCTCTGACTTTAAATGAATAACCGTATTGCAAAAACATGATCAAATCATATTCATGCTCAACGCAAACGCCAAATTTATTAGGTTCAACACTAATCTCGAAAGTGTAGGAAGAGTGTGATGATGATCATATCAATCTTGGAACTACTTCCAACACACATCGTCACTTCACCCTCAACTAGTCTCTGTTTATTCTGTAACTCCTATTTCGAGTTACTAATTTTTTAGCAACTGAACAAGTATCAAATACTCAGGGGCTACTATAAACACTAGTAAAGTACACATCAATAACATGTATATCAAATATACCCTTGTTCACTTTGCCATCCTTCTTATCCACCAAATATTCAAGGCATTTCCGCTTCTAGTGACCATTTCCTTTGGAGTATAATCACTCAGTTTCAGGCTTTGGTCCAGCTTTGGGCTTCTTCGCGGGAGTGACAACTTGCTTGCCATTCTGCTTGAAGTTCCCTTTCTTTCCCTTTGCCCTTTTCTTGAAAGTAGTGGTCTTGTCAATCATCAACACTTGATGCTCTTTCATGATTTCTACCTTCGTCGATTTCAGCATCACGAAGAGCTCGGGAATCGTTTTTGTCATCCCTTGCATTATAGTTCATCACGAAGTTCTACTAACTTGGTGGTGGTGACTAGAGAATTATGTCAATCACTATCTTATCTGGAAGATTAACTCCCACTTGATTCAAGCGATTGTAGTACCCAGACAATCTGAGCACATGCTCACTAGTTGAGCGATTCTCCTCCATCTTTTAGCCATAGAACTTGTTGGAGACTTCATATCTCTCAACTCGGGTATTTGCTTGAAATATCAACTTCAACTCCTGGAACATCTCATATGGTCCATGATGTTCAAAAATGTCTTTGAAGTCCTGATTCTAAGCCGTTAAGCATGGTGCAATAAACTGTCAAGTAGTCATCATATTGAGCTAGCCAAACGTTCATAACATCTGCATCTGCTCCTGCAATCGGTCTGTCACCTAGCGGTGCATTAAGGACATCATTCTTCTATGCAGCAATGAGGAAAAACCTCAGATCACGAATCCAATCCGCATCATTGCTACTAACATCTTTCAACACAACTTTCTCTAGGAACATATCAAAATAAACATATGAAAGCAACAACGCAAGCTATTGATCTACAAGATAATTTGCAAAATACTACCAGGACTAAGTTCGATAAATAAAGTTCAATTAATCATATTACTTAAGAACTCCCACTTAGATAGACATCCCTCTAATCCTCTAAGTGATTATGTGATCCATATCAACTACACCATGTCCGATCATCACGTGAGATGGAGTAGTTTCAACGGTGAACATTAATATGTTGATCATATCTACTATATGATTCACGCTCGACCTTTCGGTCTCCGTGTTCCGAGGCCATATCTGTTATATGCTAGGCTCGTCAAATTTAACCTGAGTATTCTGCGTGTGCAACTGTTTTGCACCCGTTGTATTTGAACGTAGAGCCTATCACACCCGATCATCACGTGGTGTCTCAGCACGAAGAACTTTCGCAACGGTGCATACTCAGGGAGAACACTTTTACTATGATAATTTAGTGAGGGATCATCTTATAATTCTACCATCAGACAAAACAGAATAAGATGTATAACAGATAAACATCATATGCAATCAAAATATGTGACATGATATGGCCATGATCATCTTGCGCCTTTGATCTCCATCTCGAAAGTACGGTCATGATCTCTATCGTTACCGGCACGACACCATGATCTTCATCATCTTGATCTATATCAATGTGTCGTCACATGGTCGTCTCGCCAACTATTGCTCTTGCAACTATTGCTATCGCATAGCGATAAAGTAAAGCAATTATTTGGCACTTGCATCTTATGCAACAAAGAGACAACCATAGGGCTTCTGCTAGTTGCCGATAACTTCAACAAAACATGATCATCTCATACAACAACTTATATCTCATCACGTCTTGACCATATCACATCACAACATGCCCCTGCAAAAGCAAGTTAGATGTCCTCTACTTTGTTGTTGCAAGTTTTACGTGGCTGCTACGGGCTTAGCAAGAACCGTTCTTACCTACGCATCAAAACCACAACGATAGTTTGTCAAGTTGGTGTTGTTTTAACCTTCGCAAGGACTGGGCGTAGCCACACTGGGTTCAACTAAAGTTGGAGAAACTGACACCCGCCAGCCACCTGTGTGCAAAGCACGTCGGTAGAACCAGTCTCGCGTAAGCGTACGCGTAATGTCGGTCTGGGCCGCTTCATCTAACAATACCGCCGAACCAAAGTATGACATGCTGGTAAGCAGTATGACTTATATCGCCCACAATTCACTTGTGTTCTACTCGTGCATATAACATCTACGCATAAAACCAGGCTTTGATACCACTGTTGGGGAACGTAGTAATTTCAAAAAAATTCATACGTACACGCAAGATCATGGTGATGGCATAGCAACGAGAGGGGAGAGTGTTGTCCACATACCCTCGTAGACCGTAAGCGGAAGCATTATGACAACGCGGTTGATGTAGTCGTACGTCTTTACGATCCGACCGATCTAAGTACCGAACGTATGGCACCTCCGAGTTCAGCACACGTTCAGCTCGATGACGATCCCCGAACTCCGATCCAGCAAAGTGTCGGGGATGAGTTCCGTCAGCACGACGGCGTGGTGACAATGATGATGTTCTACCGGCACAGGGTTTCGCCTAAACTCCGCGATGATATGACCGAGGTGGAATATGGTGGAGGTGGGCACCACACACGGCTAAGGAACGATCTTGAAGATCAACTTCTGTTGTGCCTAGAGGTGCCCCCCTACCCCCATATATAAAGGAGCAAGGGGGAGGGGGCGGCCGGCCTAGGAGGGGGCGCGCCAAGGGGAGTCCTACTCCCACCGGGAGTAGGACTCCCTCCTTCCTTGTTGGAGTAGGAGAAGGGGGGAAAGAGGGGGAGAGGAGGAAGGAAAAGGGGGCCGCACCCCTTGTCCAATTCGGACTAGAGGGGGGCTGCGTGCCTCCTTCCTTTCGGCCTCTCTCCTCTATTCCCGTATGGCCAAATAAGGCCCATATAGTCCCCGACGAATTCCCGTAACTCTCCGATACTCCGAAAAATACCCGAATGACTCGGAACCTTTCCGAACTCCGAATATAGTCGTCCAATATATCGATCTTTACATCTCGACCATTTCGAGACTCCTCGTCATGTCCGTGATCTCATCCGGGACTCCGAACTCCTTCGGTACATCAAAACTCATAAACTCATAATGTAACTGTCATCGAAACCTTAAGCGTGCGGACCCTACGGGTTCGAGAACTATGTAGACATGACCCAGAACTATTCTCGGTCAATAACCAATAGAGGAACCTGGATGCTCATATTGGCTCCTACATATTCTACGAAGATCTTTATCGGTCAAACCGCATAACAACATACGATGTTCCCTTTGTCATCGGTGTGTTACTTGCCCGAGATTCGATCGTCGGTATCCAATGCCTAGTTCAATCTCGTTACTGGCAAGTCTCTTTACTCGTTACGTAATGCATCATTCTGTAACTAACTCATTAGCTACATTGCTTGCAAGGCTTATAGTGATGTGCATTACCGAGAGGGCCCAGAGATACCTCTCCGACAATCGGAGTGACAAAACCTAATCTCGAAATATGCCAACCCAACATGTACCTCTGGAGACACCTGTAGTACTCCTTTATAATCACCCAGTTACGTTGTGACGTTTGGTAGCACCCAAAGTGTTCCTCCGATAAACGGGAGTTGCATAATCTCATAGTTACAGGAACATGTATAAGTCATGAAGAAAGCAATAGCAACATACTAAACGATCAAGTGCTAGGCTAACGGAATGGGTCAAGTCAATCACATCATTCTCCTAATGATGTGATCCCGTTAATCAAATGACAACTCATGTCTATGGCTAGGAAACTTAACCATCTTTGATTCAACGAGCTAGTCAAGTAGAGGCATACTAGTGACACGATGTTTGTCTATGTATTCACACATGTATTATGTTTCCGGTTAATACAATTCTAGCATGAATAATAAACATTTATCATGATATAAGGAAATAAATAATAACTTTATTATTGCCTCTAGGGCATATTTCCTTCATGTACATCATCTCCAAGGCCCTTCCGATGAGTTGTGAGTAGTTTACCACAGACCTTCGGGTCCATAGTTATTAGCTAGATGGCTTCTTCTCTCTCTTTGAATATCAATACAAAGTTCTCCTCGATCTTCTTGGAGATCTATTCGATGTAACTCTTTTGCGGTGTGTTCGTCGAGATCCGATGAATTGTGGGTTTATGAGCAAGTTTATCTATGAGAAATATTTGAATCTCCTCTGAATTCTTTTATGTATGATTAAGTTATCTTTGCAAGTCTCTTCGAATTATCAGTTTGGTTTGGCCTACTAGATTGATCTTTCTTGCAACGGGAGAAGTGCTTAGCTTTGGGTTCAATCTTGCGGTGTCCTTTCCCAGTGACATCAGGGGCAACAAGGCACGTATTGTATTGTTGCCATCGAGGATAAAAAGATGGGGTTTATATCATATTGCATGAGTTTATCCCTCTACATCATGACATCTTTCTTAATGCGTTACTCTGTTCTTTATGAACTTAATACTCTAGATGCATGCTGGATAGCGGTCGATGTGTGGAGTAATAGTAGTAGATGCAGGCAGGAGTCGGTCTACTTGTCACGGACGTGATGCCTATATACATGATCATGCCTAGATAATCTCATAATTATTCGCTTTTCTATCAATTGCTCGACAGTAATTTGTTCACCCACTGTAATACTTATGCTATCCTGAGAGAAGCCACTAGTGAAACCTATGCCCCCCGGGTCTATCTCTTATCATATAACCTTTCAATCTACTTTTATTTGCATCTTTACTTTTCCAATCTATATCATAAAAATACCAAAAATATTTATTTTATCATATTATCTCTATCAGATCTCACTTTCGCAAGTGGCCGTGAAGGGATTGACAACCCATTTATTGTGTTGGTTGCGAGTTCTTGTTTGTTTGTGTAGGTGTGTGGGACTTTTGAGGAGCCTCCTATTGGATTGATACCTTGGTTCTCAAAAACTGAGGGAAATACTTACGTTACTATTGTTGCATCACCCTTTCCTCTTCAAGGAAAACCAATGCAAGCTCAAGACATAGCATGGCTTACAAAGTGGCCTAATGTTGTATGACTAATTATGTTAGGTTATTTAAGCCGCCATGAGCAGTTTGATGTTATCTATTGAGCATTGTAATTAAAGTCGGTGCTATGAGCCGCTATGGCTAGGTGGATCTATCAAAGTACAGTTTTTTGCTAAAGTACAGTACAAACAGGTTTCTTAGATTGCAAGTATTATTTCAGATCAGCGGCAATTCAGAAAAAGGAAATAATTCAAGACCTAAAAACCAGCACAGGGGAGTTCATAAGCTCTAATGAGATCTCTTTCCAAGGAAAGGGGGTCCGCTGGTATTGAAGGTGAAAGCAAAACAACTACCGCATAAGTTCTATACCGTTTCTAAATCGAAAGGTGCTATGAAGGAGGAACTATGAAGAAACTACGAAGAACACGACGAACAGTCGGAACCCTAATGCGATCTGACGCGCTGGAGAAGAAGCACTTACACGTGCAGATTCAACTGCGGTGGAGCGCCGGTGTACTCTGATCCGACATAGGTTGATGCAGCGGCCAAGGTTGAGGAGGACGAGGTGCTTCGCGGCGGCGGCGGAGCTCGAGTGGTAGAGGGTTGCGAAAGGAAGAAGATGATGGAAAAGGGGGAGGATGAGAAGAAGACCAGTCGTGGCTATTTATAAGGAAAGGCTAATAAGTGGGCGCAAAAAACAAGCAGGCCAAAACATGGTTATCCAGCTGCCCAGGCACCTCAATTTTTGGGACGGTTATTAAGATAAAGATCCGTTGAGATGTGTTGGATGAAGTGTGAATTAATGGAAGGTGACGTCATGGTGGGTTATCACAAATCCAGAAGATGATGTCATGGCGGGTTATAAACTCTCACACAAATGAAGAGCAGAAGATTTTTATTCTAAGTATTGAAGATTGACATGAACCAGTTCAAATCAACCTGGGGCCTAATGTTGGGGATATAACTATTTGGTATGACCTGCCTAGGAGGGGCCGGGTTATACCTATGGCGATTCATCATATGAAGCCCATGAAGATATTTGAAGATGGCAGTTTAGTTAAGGGCCCAAGGCCCAGAGGCGACTTAAGGCATGTAAGGGTAAACTGCCATATATGAAGAATTGTGTTGTAAGGCATGAATAGATAGTCACCGAGTCGGACATTGTTTATGAGTTGGCCGGGACTCTGTGAGCTGCTGGGCGTCGACCTGTGTATATAAAGGGACAACCCAGCAGCGATTCAGGACAAGAAACAACAGATCAAAAGCTAGGTCAAGCGGATTCGCGCCCTGGTAATCGAGACATAAGCAATACCACCTCAAGTTGGATTAGGCCTCTACCTTCACCGCAAGGGGCCGAACCAGTATAAACTTCCGTGTCCTTTGTCCCGTTTAACCCCTTTAAGCTTCCTAGTTGCGATGGCTCCACGACTAAGTCCTTTTGCTAGGACATCTGCCGTGACCTTTCCACTACACACGATACGAGTACCGACTCTACAATCTCAATAGTTAATGATGCATGTCAGTATGATGTTATTAAGCTATGCAACTCTTTTATGCGGATCCTTATTATCTGCCTCTATTCTAATCATTAGATTTCAAAATAATTTCCATTTCTTTTCTAAAAAGAAAAAAGTTTTAAATAGAACATTTTCTTTAGTGATATTAAATATTTTTATGCAAAAAGAAGTGCTTTAAAAGAACCTGTGTCCCTTCATTTCCAAATTATTACAAATATCAATTAACGGAGCATTTGTATTCTTGGAGTTATCGTGTCATTAGCCTAGGATTTACCCTTTTAACCGTAGGTATTCTTTGTGGAGCAGTATGGGCTAATGAGGCCTGGGGATCCTAAGGAAACTTGGGCATTTATTACTTGGACCATATTCGCAATTTATTTACGTAGTAGAAAAAATCCAAATTGGAAGGGCACGAATTTTGCACTTATACCTTCGATATGATTTCTTATAATTTGGATTTGTTATTTTGGTATAAATCTATTAGGAATGGGCTTACATAGTTATGGTTTGTTTACATTAACACCTAAATGATTACATAAAATAAGACCTTCATGAAATGAAGGTTTTTTTACTTTTATGTTTTATTTGAGAACCCCTTGAACGCCTTCTCAAAGGGTTCTCAAAAAATTTGAGATTGATCTAATTATACTTATTTACTTATTTCTGCATTAATAGAGTAGACGAGTAAAAAATCTATTTAGGATAATAATTGGATAAGAGAGCCTCTACCATGTCAATGGATAGGGAGAGAACAAAATCTGGATAAATACCAATTCCTATTACTGGTAAAAAGATACAGATTAAAATAAAGAGTTCTCGTGGTCCAGAATCCACAAAATTTGCGTTTGGAACATTAAATAGCTTGTATCCATAGAACATCTGGCGTAACATAGATAATAAATAAATAGGAGTTAATATTATTCCAATTGTCATTACAATAGCAATTAGTGTTTTGGCATTAAGAGAAATTTTGGACTAGTAACTAGTCCAAAAAATACTACTAATTCTGTGACAAAACCACTCATTCCTGGTAAGGCAAGAGAAGCCATTGAAAAGCTACTAAACATGGTAAAAAATTTAGGCATTGGGATAGATATTCCCCCCAGTTCTTCGAGATAAACAAGACGCATTCTATCAGAAGCGGTTCCTGCCAAGAAAAAAAGTGTAGCACCAATAAATCCATGGGATAATATTTGCAAAATAGCTCCATTGAGTCCAATGTTGGTTATGGAACCAATTCCTCTAATTATGAAACACATGTGAGATACAGAGGAATAAGCTATTCTTTTTTTGAAATTTCGTTGACCAAGAGAAGTTGAAGCTGCATAGATTATTTGGATCGCTCCTATTATTACTAACCAGGGCGAAAATAGATAATGAGCATGAGGTAACAATTCCATGTTGATCCGAATCAATCCATATGCTCCCATCTTTAATAATATTCCCGCTAAAAGCATACATGTACTATAATGTGCTTCCCCATGGGTATCTGGTAACCACGTATGTAGGGGTATAATCGGCAATTTGACAGCATAAGCAATAAGGAAGCCAAAATATAAAAGTATTTCCAAGGTTGCAGGGTATGATTGATTAATTAATCTTTCCAAATCTAATCCTGGTTCGTTGGAACCATATAAGCCCATACCCAGAACTCCGATTAAGAAAAAAATGGAACCGCCTGCAGTATACAAAATAAACTTTGTAGCTGAATATAGACGCCTCTTCCCCCCCACATGGATAAAAGTAAGTAAACAGGAATTAATTCTAACTCCCACATGATAAAAAAAGTAAAAGGTCTCGCGAAGAAAATAATCCTATTTGACCACTATACATTGCGAGCATCAGGAAATAGAATAATCGCGAATTCCGTGTAATTGGCCAAGCTGCTAAAGTAGCTAAAGTAGTGATAAATCCTGTCAATAAAATAGATCCTAATGAAAGTCCATCGATTCCCAATCTCCAGTGGAAATCGAAGACATCTATCCATTTATAATCCTCCTTTAATTGGATTAAGGGATCCTCCAGTTGGAAATGATAACAGAACGCATAAGTCATTAGAAGGAATTCTAATAAACAAATAGATATAGTATACCACCTAACGACTTTGTTTCCCTTATGAGGTAAAAGAAAATTAATGAACCTGCAAATATCGGCAAAACAACAAGTATTGTTAACCAAGGAAAATAACTCATGATAAAGTGATAAAGACAAGATACGTTTTGACCAGAAAAGCCCGTGCTCGATTATTTCGAGCACAGGCTTCTTCGGTAAAGAGGAATCAGACGATTCGAGTGAAGTTTTTTGTAACGTATCAATAAGATAGAGCCATGCTACGTGTTGTTTCAGGCCCTAAATAAACGCGGACACTTAAAAAATCTGTCGGGCAGGCAGATTCACATCTCTTACAACCCACACAATCTTCGGTTCTCGGCGCGGAAGCAATTTGCTTGGCTTTACATCCATCCCAGGGTATCATTTCTAATACATCTGTTGGACAAGCTCGTACACATTGAGTGCATCCTATACATGTATCGTAAATTTTTACGGAATGTGACATTGGATCTATAAATTTTTCTTTTCAACATAAAATTTTTCGATCTGGTAAAAATGAAATTAGTACTATAATGAGTTATATGTATTGTAGACACCAGACGAAGCAATGGTTTATCCAAACTTCAAAAATAAAAATCTATTTTTTAATCTGTTTGTGAGAAAGCGTGAAGAGAGCCAAGAGACTTTAATTTTGGATTTCAACAATAAGAAATAAGAAAGAATTTTACGAATTGTACAGACGAATTCGAATTAGCCAATAAATTGGCTATCGTCTTTTCAATATAAATTATTGCAATATTCAAATTGCAATATCAATGAATTACAAATACAAAAATTCATTTAAGTGAAAAAGAATACTATGCAATAATCTACTAAAAAAATGGATATTCTCAAATAATACTAAGAAAATAGTATTGATTTCTATATTATTTTAATATGTGTGCCTTTGTTTAGAGGATTCTATGTCTAATTATTCAAAAGTCTAATTATTCAATAAATTAGATTGATTGATACGAGTGGATTTCCTATTACGATGGATGGAAGAAAGAATGGATAGTCCAATAGCGGCTTCAGCAGCCGCAAGGGCTATAACAAAAATTGCAAAAATATCTCCTTTTAATTGGCGACTATCAAATAGATCAAAAAATGTTACGAGATGTAGATTAATTGAATTACATATAAGTTCAAGACCTATTATAGCTCCAACCATGTTTCGGCTTGTGATCAATCCATAGATACCAATTGAAAATAAATAGACACTCAAAAAAGTACATGCTATAAGGTACATAGGTCAAGTTGAGAGAGCTTTTGTGTTGAAAATATTCTTACTATTATTGTATTATCTTATTTATAGTGAAACAAGTTGAGATGAGGTTGTTAATAAGAGATTGCCCAGGGAAATAGGCAAAAGAAATTTCCATCCAAGATTTAATAACTGATCCATTCTCATCCTCGGTAAAGTCCATCTTATTGTGATAGAAATGAAGAGAAATAAATAGGCTTTAGTTAATGTAATAAATATACCCATTGTCATTTCCAAAATTCCAACTGCTTTATTCATTTGAAAAAAAAATTCAAAAAAAGCATATATACGGAATAGATAAATTCCACCCGCCCAAGTCGAGAACTGTTACAAATAAAGAAGAAACTAATAAATTTAGATAAGAAACAAGATAAAATAAACCATATTTGATACTGAAATATTCAGTTTGGTAACCTGCTACTAATTCTTCCTCCGCTTATGGTAAATCAAAGGGTAATCTTTCACATTCTGCCAAAGAAGAAATTAAAAAAAAACAGAAAACCTATAGGTTGACGCCAAATATTCCATCCAAAAAAACCGTATTTTGACTGTGCTTCAACTATATCAACTGTACTTGAACTGTTAGATAATCATAGTCGATGATAACATCACAGTTCCCACCGCTATTTCAAAACCGTACATGAAACCTTAGCTTCATACGGCTTCTCTATGATCAGAAAAAGGAAAGGGCTGTTTTGTTCCTAACCCCTGGGGCCTAGATAGAATTAGATAAAATAAAATAGATTTGAAAGTCCTAAATTAGACCAAAGGAATTCCGTCTGCTAGAATAAGAAAAAGCGCTTCCGAATTGATCTCATCCTTTATAATATAATGAAAAAATTTCTTTGTTCAGTAATAACTTAATCTTGGAATAAAACACTTATTACTTGTTATAGGAATTCAATCAGTAAATGGAAATAGTTGGGTATTAGTTCATGAGCGATTTTGCATGAATATGGATAGAGGAAGGAAATAATGAAAAAGAAAATCTAGTGCACTCCCAGACCCAGTGGCTGATTGCCTGATCCTGATTCGTAGACACGCACAGACGATCGACCACTGTTCCCCTCTATCCACAATTTGTCTTGGTAGCAGTGGTTACTAAAACTTTTCTTTCTCGCGAGTGTTACTAAAACTTTTCAGTACAAGCCAGTAGCCAGTAGCCAGTCGCTCTGCATGCAACACCCTTCGCCCAAGGAAAAAGAATATCTGACCCTCCAAGGAAAAAACAGAGAGTCGGCCGCAAAAAAGAAGGAAAAAAACAGAGAGTAATAATGTCTACACGCTCAGGCTCAGCACAACAACCCAGCGTGATGCACAGTGCACACATGCATGTATGCACCGAATCAGCCGCACGCACGCACGCATGCCCATGAAACTTATGTGCTGCGTTGCCCGTACGGAAATCTGACAAGAGATTCATGGGGATGTCTGTCAAGCCAGCTTGCACCATTTCCTTCTCTTTTTTTTCCTCGGTTCAGAAAGTACAGATCGACCCTTGCGCCAAAATTGCACGGCAGGACGTGCTCAGTCTCCGTGCAAGCCGCCCCATAACGCTGGTCGGTAGGTCACGTCGTAGTAGTACGTCGTAATTGGCAGTTGAGACAAGGATTAATTAAGAGCTGGAGACGGACCGCAACAAAGGAGGGACGACGCCTCATCTGGCTGCTAACCACTGTCACCAATCGCTGTCTGTAACATCCCAAATTTTCAATTTGGAATGTCATACATTAGATCATCATGCATATCATATTTTCTTGTAGTTGTTGATCCTAGAAATTTCACGCAACTCAAGGACCCTCGAAGAGAGTTGGCGATTTCGAAAATTTCGTATTTGAGTTCTCTCAAAACTATGAAAAGAGGATCATTGAATTTATTTATTTATCTTCAAATATTTTTTCAATATCAAAAATAAGAGAGGGAATAATATGACTTTCCCAAAATTTAGGAAAAATGAAGATTTAATATATAAATCAAATTTTGGATTTTTCTTGGAGTTTAATTGCCTTAGGGAAAAATGCGTGTTTTCAAAAATTGCATTTTAGGTCCCGAGTAAAGTTCATTTTGTTCGGCTCATTTTTAGGAGTCGGGGAAAATTTACTTTATTAATTTTGGAGTTCGTATAGATTTTTTTTTCTGCGCGCGAAACCGATTTAAAAAAAAAATGTAGCGCCTTGGGCCAAAGGCCCAAGCCACCAAGCCGCCGGCCGGCCAGGAGGCCAAGGCCACCGCGCACGCGCGCCAAGCCAGGGAGCCGCCGCTTCCTTTTTCTTAGTCCTACTAGGACTCTTGTCCTATTTCCGTTTATTCCGTTTTTTGTTCCTAGGATTCCTAATCCTAGTCTAATTCTTGTCCCCTACTCCAAGCAAAACCCTTCCCCTCCCCAATATAAATACCCAAGCACCCCCCTCCAACACATCAAACCAACACCTCTCCTCTCCTCCGCAGCAGCAGCAGCGCAGCACCACCACCGCGCCGCCGCCCTACACCGCCGCCGCCGCCACCCAGCGCCGCCGCCCCTCACCAGCACCGCCGCCGCTGCTTGCCACCGCCGCCGCCAAGTGCCGCCGCCGCCACCCAACGCCGCCGCCGCCGGAGCCCCTCGCCTCTTCGAGGTACTAGCCCCGCGCCGCGTCACCTTTCCTTTTCCTCGGTTCGGTTTTTTGTAAATCGTTTTGGTTTCCGTTCCGGTTTCTCTAGATCAGTTTTTCGTTTCGGTTTTCTTTCCGAAACCCTAGATCGGTTTTTCTCGCCGGTTTTTCTTTCCGGTTTTGTTTAGCAAGCGTTCCCCGGACCGTTCGTCCTAACGAACGTGATCACCGGTTTGCCTCGGTTAATGAACGTCTGTTCAACCGTTCGTCGTTTTCTTTCTCATCGGATTTATTCCGCTATTTTTCCGATAGCGATTTCAGATCCGATTTTCTTTCTAGTCTATCTTCTCGCTCGTTTATCGGAATCAGGTAATTCAAACGCCTGGAGTTTCATCTCGAAACCGCCGTTCCGACTAATCAACTTAAACAAAGTTTTGCTACTGTAAAATTTGACTTAGTTTCAACTTGCTAGAACCGAGTTGTTTTCTTTCGTCGTTTGTCTTTCGTTTTCTTTTGCCACCAGGGTTCTTAAGTTGAACTTTCTGGTTAGATCTTTTATTCGAGATTTACCCGTGCATTAGATGAGTACTTATTGTATGCTTATTGTTTGTCTGTGTTAGATCACCCGGAGTGCGCCGCTTGTTACTTCGAGTCTCTAGGTTTCGCGGATCGTCAGCAAGGCAAGTAACACTTTGATCATACCTTTTCTACAACCCAGTTTTTATGCATTAGAACAATCCTCAAACATTGCATGATTAGGATCTAATTAAATTGTGGGATGGGAAGTAGATGAGGTAGTACCTAATACCTGTTTTACTTATGTAACCTTTGGGAGTTACTTCTACGTTTGCTTATTATGCCATGCTATGCTAGTAGACGTGGATTGGGTGAGTGAATATCCATGACAGATGTGAGTTTGTTGATTAAAGGTTTATCTAAGGTGGCAACTTAAATACACATCTGGGTGGATTGAGGCACCTGGAGTTCCCAGGACTTGCCTGTTTTTATTGGACCGCCACCCAGGCTCAAAGGGATCATAAGATAATTCATACTAGTAACTTACGTGTGCAGCCACAAGCCATTATGGGCTCTGGCATAGTTGACTAAGTCGTGCGAACTCTTATAGTGGTGGACTAGCAGATGTAGGGGATGTAGGTGTACCGGTCCACCCATCGTAAGGTGCAAGCGCTTCTGAAAGACCGTGTCTCGGTCATCCGTTTCTCAAACACCATGTAGTGCGAGAAACCAAATGGAGGCGATCGAGTCTTATGGGGAAAAGTGCGCAAACCTCTGCAGAGTGTACAAACTAATCATGATTAGCCGTGTCCCCGGTTATGGACATCTTGAGTATCTAGTACTTGAATATCATGTGGATCTCAACATGTTACTTCTAATTAATACTGTTGGGTTTTAATGAGTACTTTTTAATTGGGATTGAGAATGTTGTCAACCATTCTCAATGTTTAACAACCACCATGATAGTTAAATAAATTTATTCCTTTGTGGTAGGGAAAAACTGGCTTTACGCAAAACTGTAACCATAGAGCTTTTCCACCAGCCAAATATGCATGTAGTATAGCCAATACTCATTACCTCTCTCTATGTGTTACATTGCCAGCATATTCCATGTGCTGACCCGTTTTCGGGCTGCAACTTTTCATGTTGCAGACTTTTCAGACGATGAATAAGGTGCTTTTAGGTCTTGGTTCTATACTCAGTGATGCCGTTGGAGTTGATGGACTCACTTATCTTCCAAGTCTTCCGCTGTTATCGTTATTAGATGGCCTTAAGCCATGATTATTGTAATAAGTCCTCTTCTGGACAAACGTTGTAATAAGTGTGTGATTTCTACTCTGCTATAAATCCTTCGAAGTACTGTGTGGTGTCAGCATTACTGATCCAGGGATGACATCGGAGCACAGAGACTTGATCCATTCGGGTCGGGTCGCTACAGAGATGGTATCAGAGCACACGTTGACTGTAGGACACGACCACTAAGTTAAAGCCATAGATCACTATTCTCTTCTCATTTTCTAACTCCTCATCTTTTCTACTCCTTTAGGATGAAGGACGCGAAGATTAAGTACGCTCAACCAGATGAAGGCACACCTTTTAGACTTCCTTCAAGCGAAATCCAGAAGTCACCAAGTACCTGAACATTGGATTACCAAGCTTCACGGGAACCTTCAACGCCACTCTGCCTGAAGAGGAGCGCTGGAAGATTCAAGCCCATATTCCGGGAAGGACATTCGCCCCAATCACCAAGCCCATAGATAGTGTTTTCAGTGCACCAACTTGGAGTCTGGGAAAGAGCATGGCAGCTCATATCACCATAGGACGCATTGGAGAAGTTTATCAAGAAGACCTCAAGGACACTATCTACCAGATTTGCGGACGCCGGAATGAACAATGGGAGATAGTCAGCACCAAGAAGGATAGATCCATTGCAGATTTCATCCAAGAGTTAAACCTGCACATTCGACGCCAGGAGAACCAGATGTGCAATGATATGATAGAGTTGAAGAGTGCAAAGGGAAGGATCATTGAACTTGAAGGAGAGATGAAGACTCTACGCAAGGACTACATGGACGAGATCGTAGCTGTCGTAAGGCACAATAACGATCTTAAGTATGAGATTGAAGAACTCAAGAAGAAATTGGAAGCTCAAGAATGAAGACAAGTACGTCGACTGTCCGAGCAACTACATCATCATCGACGACACCGATTCGGATCCAAGCGAGCCCGACTTTGAAGACGAAGCCGGAGCAGACATCATGGAGTCTTCCACTGGTTCAAATTAATAGATGACCCCCACATATTAATAGTATTCCCTCCATGTAAACATTATAGTACACGCACTTTTGCGATAGTTAGATCATTGTAAGCCCTTTGTTTGAATGAATGAAGTGATTTTGTGTGCATTTGTCTCATGAGCATTCGGGTAGTGTTTTCTCCCTAGACCCCACTCTTTTCTTAATTTCTCGTCTTTTCTAAACCCTTCAGATGCCTCCGAGACGCAACCCCGAGTTTGTTTTGCCGCCAGAGATCACCCAGTTGATCCAGCAGCAGAACACTTTGATTCAGACATTGGTACAGAATCAAGGCAACAACAACAACAACAACCCACCACCACCACCACCTGGGGATCACTTGACTCGTTTCCTTAGGCTGCATCCACCGGTGTATTCTAGTAGCACCGAGCCGATTGTAGCAGATGATTGGCTCTGCAAGATAGGAAGGGAGTTGACCACTGCAGGATGCACAGATGGTGAGAAGGTGAAGTTTGCTGCACATCAGCTTGACGGACCCGCAACAGCATGGTGGGAAAATTTCACAGCCACTTACCCTGTAGACACTGTCACATGGGATCAGTTTCAGCAAGCTTTCCGCACTGCCCATGTTTCAGCAGGAGCTATGGCCATGAAGAAGCGTGAGTTTCGCAACTTACGCCAAGGAGGAAGGACTGTTGGCCAGTATGTGGATGATTTTAGTAAGTTAGCACGTTATGCCCCAGATGATGTTGCTACAGACGCAGCTAAGCAGGAGAAGTTTCTGGAAGGACTAAATGATGAGTTAAGCCTGCAGTTGATGGTAGCAAGATTCAATAACTACCAGGAGTTGGTAGACCGCGCCCTCATGATTGAAGGAAAGCAGCAGCAGATTGAGAATCGCAAGAGGAAGTATGGGCAGGGGAAGTATAACTCTAGAGCCCAGCAAAAGCCCCGTTATACCCCTAAACAGGGAGTGCAGTTTCAGCATACCCATGGTGGAAGTAGTTCGCACAACCATAATGGCCACAAAAATGGTAATGGGAATGGTGGAAGCAACGGCCAGAACCGGACCCCACCAACAACCCCAGCCAAGAAAGACTTGAGCCATGTCACCTGTTACAAGTGTTCCAAGACCGGACATTATGCAAGTGAGTGTCCCGAAGGCCAAGGTGGAAATGGAAGCTCTGGAAAGAAGCCAAACCCTTTCAACAGGGGACAGGTGAACCACATTGATGTGGAGGAGGTTGAAGATAAGCCCGATGCAGTAATCGGTAAGTTTTTGGTTAAGTCATTTACTGCACTTGTTCTTTTCGATACTGGTGCATCGCATTCCTACATATCAAGGGGATTTGTAGAGAAGTATAGTCTGTCTACTCAGATTCTTAAAACCCCTATGCTAGTAAGCTCACCAGGAGCGGAGTATATGGCCAGACAAGGATGTTTTCAAGTGCCATTGAGTATAGGAAGGCATGTGTTTCCGACGGATTTGATCGTTCTGGAATCCCAAGGATTGGATGTGATTCTAGGTATGGATTGGCTGTCGATGTATGGAGGAAACATCGATTGCGCAAGTAAGACGATTTTGCTCACAACGCCAGAAGGAAGAAGAATTAAGTATATATCACGGCATGAGCCGAGGAGAGATCATGTAAATTGCCTATCAGGAGTTGTGCAGGAAGAGGTGCCAGTAGTGAAAGATTATCCTGATGTATTTCCTGAGGAATTGCCAGGAATGCCACCGGATAGAGACATTGAGTTTTTGATTGAGCTGTTGCCAGGAACAGGCCCGATATCGAAGCGACCATACAGGATGCCCGCACAGGATTTGGCGGAAATCAAGAAGCAGATTAAGGAGTTATTGGAGAAAGGTTATATACGCCCAAGTTCTTCGCCTTGGGGATCACCCGTACTGTTAGTGGAGAAGAAGGATGGATCGTTAAGGATGGTTGTTGATTATCGTGGATTGAATGAAGTAACAATCAAGAACAAGTACCCACTACCGATGATAAATGATCTGTTTGATCGTTTGCAAGGAGCTAAAGTGTTTTCCAAGATCGTTTTGCGATCAGGGTACCATCAGTTGAAGATTCGAGAGCAGGACATACCTAAGACAACGTTCACCACAAGATATGGACTGTATGAGTATACCATTGTGTCATTTGGACTGACTAACGCACCGGCTTATTTCATGAACCTGATGAACAAAGTGTTTATGGAGTTTTTGGATAAGTTCGTCGTGGTGTTCATTGATGATATTTTGGTTTTCTCTAAGAATGAAGAGGAACATAAGGAACATTTGCGATTGGTTTTGGAGAAGCTAAGAGAACATCAGTTATATGCCAAGTTCAGCAAATGTGAGTTTTGGCTAAAGGAAGTTGGATTTCTTGGACACGTTATATCCGGAGAAGGTATAGCAGTTGACCCCACAAAGGTTGAGACCGTAACCAATTGGGAAGCACCAACGACAGTTGGAGAGATCCGGAGTTTTCTTGGACTTGCAGGATACTACCGGAGATTCATTGAGAATTTCTCAAAGATTGCAAAGCCTATGACGAAGTTGTTGAAGAAGGATACCAAGTTCATATGGACTGAGGACTGTGAGGCAAGTTTTCAAGAGTTGAAGAAAAGATTGGTTACCTCACCAGTGCTAATTTTGCCAGATCAGACCAAGGATTATGAGGTGTATTGCGACGCTTCACGTCGAGGACTTGCAGCTGTGCTTATGTAAGAAGGAAGAGTTGTTTCGTATGCTTCACGACAACTGAAACCTCATGAATTGAATTATGCCACACATGATTTGAAGTTAGCAGCCGTAGTGCATGCATTGAAGACATGGAGACATTTCCTCATTGGAAATCATTGCGAGGTGTACACGGATCACAAGAGTTTGAAGTACATTTTCACGCAGAAAGAGTTAAACCTTAGACAGAGGAGATGGTTGGAACTCATCAAGGATTATGATATGAGATTGCATTATCATCTCGGAAAGGCTAATGTAGTAGCTGACGCATTGAGCCGCAAGAGCCATGTCAATACGCTATTGACGGGAGAAATACCAAAGGAGCTAGCAGAAGATCTTCGTGAGCTACGTTTAGAAATAGTTCCGAGAGGCTATGTAGCAGCATTGGAGATTCAGTCTACCTTGATGGATAAAATCAGGGAAGCTCAGAAAAAGGACAAAGAGATCATGGATATAAAGGAGAAAATGAGCGAAGGAAAAGCAAAGGGATTTCGTGAGGATGAGCACGATACCCTATGGTTTGAGGACCGTATTTACGTGCCAAATGACCCGGAGATCAGGAAGTTGATTCTGCAAGAGGCACATGATTCACCCTATTCGATTCACCCAGGAAACACCAAGATGTATTTGGATTTGAAGGAAACATTCTGGTGGACCGGAATGAAGAAGGATATCGCAGAGTATGTAGCAGTTTGCGATATATGTCAGAGAGTGAAGGCAGAACATCAGAAGCCAGCAGGATTGTTGTAGCCATTGCCGATACCCGAATGGAAGTGGGACAAACTAGGCATGGATTTCATCACGGGTTTGCCAAAGACTCGTTCGGGCTATGATTTGATTTGGGTTATAGTCGACCGCTTGACGAAGGTAGCGCATTTCATTCCAGTCAAGACTACCTATAGCAGTGCTAAGTTGGCAAAGATATACATGACCAGAATTGTGTGTTTGCACGGAGTTCCGAGGAGTATCGTATCAGATAGAGGAACTCAATTTACCTCAAAGTTTTGGAATCAGTTGCATGAAACGTTAGGAACCAGGCTGGAATTCAGTACAGCTTTTCACCCACAGACAGATGGACAGACTGAGAGAGTCAATCAGATTTTGGAAGATATGCTGAGAGCTTGTGCCCTAGATTATGGATCTAGTTGGGACGATAACTTGCCATATGCAGAGTTTTCTTATAACAACAGTTACCAAACCAGCTTGAAGATGGCACCTTTCGAAGCCTTATACGGAACGAGGTGCAGGACACCATTGTCATGGAACGAAGTTGGAGACCGTCAGTTGTTTGGACCAGATTTGATTAAGGAGTCTGAACAGAAAGTTAAGTTGATTCGAGACAGGCTCAAGGTAGCCCAGTCCAGACAGAAAAACTATGCGGATTCAAAACGCAAGGCGATAGAATATGAAGTTGGAGACAGAATTTATCTTAGAGTATCCCCACTTCGAGGAGTTAAGCGTTTTGGAGTTAAAGGAAAGTTAGCACCCCGTTTCGTTGGACCATATAGGATTTTGCAGCGCATGGGAGAAGTTGCTTATAAGTTGGAATTACCCGAAGGACTGTCAGGAGTTCATGATGTATTCCATGTTTCTTAGCTGAAGAAATGTCACGCCGAGATGGCGGAAGTACCGCTAAGAGATACAGTGCCACTTGAAGCAATTCAGTTGAAGGATGATTTAACATATGAGGAGAAACCAGTCAGGATTCTCGAATATGCCAGCAGAGTTACTCGCAGCAAGGTTATCAAGTTTTGCAAGGTTCAGTGGAGCCACCACACTGAGGATGAAGCCACCTGGGAGAGAGAAGAAGATTTGCTCAAGGACCACCCTCACCTATTTTCTAGCCAACCCGAATCTCGAGGGCGAGATTCATCTTAAGGGGGGTAGGTTTGTAACATCCCAAATTTTCAATTTGGAATGTTATACATTAGATCATCATGCATATCATATTTTCTTGCAGTTGTTGATCCTAGAAATTTCACGCAACTCAAGGACCCTCGGCGAGAGTTGGAGATTTCGAAAATTTCGTATTTGAGTTCTCTCAAAACTATGAAAAGAGGATCATTGGATTTATTTATTTATCTTCAAATATTTTTCCAATATCAAAAATAAGAGAGGGAATAATATGACTTTCCCAAAATTTAGGAAAAATGAAGATTTAATAAATAAATCAAATTTTGGATTTTTCTCGGAGTTTAATTGCCTTAGGGAAAAATGCGTGTTTTCAAAAATTGCATTTTAGGTCCCGAGTAAAGTTCGTTTTGTTCGGCTCATTTTTAGGAGTCGGGGAAAATTTACTTTATTAATTTTGGAGTTCGTATAGATTTTTTTCTGCGCGCGAAACCGATTTAAAAAAAAACTGTAGCGCCTTGGGCCAAAGGCCCAAGCCACCAAGCCGCCGGCCGGCCAGGAGGCCAAGGCCACCGCGCACGCGCGCCAAGCCAGGGAGCCGCCGCTTCCTTTTTCCTAGTCCTAGTAGGACTCTTGTCCTATTTCCGTTTATTCCGTTTTTTGTTCCTAGGATTCCTAATCCTAGTCTAATTCTTGTCCCCTACTCCAAGCAAAACCCTCCCCCTCCCCAATATAAATACCCAAGCACCCCCCCTCCAACACATCAAACCAACACCTCTCCTCTCCTCCGCAGCAGCAGCAGCGCAGCACCACCACCGCGCCGCCGCCCTACACCGCCGCCGCCGCCACCCAGCGCCGCCGCCCCTCACCAGCGCCGCCGCCGCCGCTTGCCACCGCCACCGCCAAGTGCCGCCGCCGCCACCCAACGCCGCCGCCGCCGGAGCCCCTCGCCTCTTCGAGGTACTAGCCCCGCGCCGCGTCATCTTTCCTTTTCCTCGGTTTGGTTTTTCGTAAATCGTTCCGGTTTCCGTTCTGGTTTCTCTAGATCGGTTTTTCGTTTTGGTTTTCTTTACGAAACCCTAGATCGGTTTTTCTCGCCGGTTTTCTTTCCGGTTTTGTTTAGCAAGCGTTCGCCGGACCGTTCGTCCTAACGAACGTGATCACTAGTTTGCCTCGGTTAATGAAAGTCCGTTCAACCGTTCGTCGTTTTCTTTCTCATCGGATTTATTCCGCTATTTTTCTGATAGCGATTTCAGATCCGATTTTCTTTCTAGTCTATCTTCTCGCTCATTTATCGGAATCAGGTGATTCAAACGCCTGGAGTTTCATCTCGAAACCGCCGTTCCGACTAATCAACTTAAATAAAGTTTTGCTACTGTAAAATTTGACTTAGTTTCAACTTGCTAGAACCGAGTTGTTTTCTTTCGTCGTTTGTCTTTCGTTTTCTTTTGCCACCAGGGTTCTTAAGTTGAACTTTCTGGTTAGATCTTTTATTCAAGATTTACCCGTGCATTAGATGAGTACTTATTGTATGCTTGTTGTTTGTCTGCGTTAGATCACCCGGAGTGCGCCGCTTGTTACTTCGAGTCTCTAGGTTTCGCGGATCGTCAGCAAGGCAAGTAACACTTTGATCATACCTTTTCTACAACCCAGTTTTTATGCATTAGAACAATCCTCAAACATTGCATGATTAGGATCTAATTAAATTGTGGGATGGGAAGTAGATGAGGTAGTACCTAATACCTGTTTTACTTATGAAACCTTTGGGAGTTACTTCTACGTTTGCTTATTATGCCATGCTATGCTAGTAGACGTGGATTGGGTGAGTGAATATCCATGACAGATGTGAGTTTGTTAATTAAAGGTTTATCTAAGGTGGCAACTTAAATACACATCTGGGTGGATTGAGGCACCTGGAGTTCCCAGGACTTGCCTGTTTTTATTGGACCGCCACCCAGGCTCAAAGGGATCATAAGATAATTCATACTAGTAACTTACGTGTGCAGCCACAAGCCATTATGGGCTCTGGCATAGTTGACTAAGTCGTGCGAACTCTTATAGTGGTGGACTAGCAGATGTAGGGGATGTACGTTGATGGACTCACTTATCTTCCAAGTCTTCCGCTGTTATCGTTATTAGATGGCCTTAAGCCATGATTACTGTAATAAGTCCTCTTCTGGACAAACGTTGTAATAAGTGTGTGATTGCTACTCTGCTATAAATCCTTCGAAGTACTGTGTGGTGTCAGCATTACTGATCCAGGGATGACATCGGAGCACAGATACTTGATCCATTCAGGTCGGGTCGCTACACTGTCACGGGCCTGCCAAGCCTATGCTAGCTCGATCCATAGGAGTACGAGCTACAAACAGTCCCTTTTGGCGACGTGCTACTGGGACCCGCCCGTCAGCGGCTCTCCGCTTTGGTGCCGTAACGTAGGACGTTGTACTACTGTAGATGTGATGATTAGTTAATGGAGCGAGTGATTTGTCGAGATGGTGTGGGATTTGGTTCGTTGAGCCGTCCAAATCACGTGAGCCCAAGAGAGGCCGTGGCGATGGCGCCATGCAGTGCAGCACGAGGAAGGACGGTGCGCGTGCGGTCCGTCCGACCTGAATTCAACTCGATCACCCCAAAACTAGGTGGCGCCCCGCCTCGGTCCATCCATCGACAACGGGACACGGCGTAATCAACTCCGTGTCTGGTTCACAGGACTGACGGGGGCATGTTTTGTGGAACGAACCAGTGCCAACAGCCTGTCCATCTACAACGAACGAGGATCCTCGTCCTCGTCGTATTTCCTGCGCCCTCCCTCACGGCTCTGTATTTTGCTTGTCTGAATTTTTTATTTTTATTTGGAGAAAACTGCTTGTCTGAATTCTCACAAACCAACGCAAAACCGAGTGAGATTTGTGACCATCCGAACCTCCATCTGACTCCAGCATCATCCCGCCCACTCAAATCCCACTCTCGCATCACTTCTTTCCCACAACCCCCTGCCCCCTTCCCCCGCGCTCTACATCGGCAATTTTGCACCCTCCTTGTTCGCTCCGCGGTTGTACCCCGCTCTTCGGCACAGCCTGTTGGTAAATGTACTAATTTTAAAAAAATCCTACGCACACGCAAGATCATGGTGATGCATAGCAACGAGAGGGAAGAGTGTCATCCACGTACCCTCGTAGGCCGTAAGCAGAAGCATTATGACAACGCGGTTGATGTAGTCATACGTCTTCACGATCGACCGATCCTAGTACCGAACGTACGGCACCTCCGCGATCTGCACACGTTCAGCTCGGTGACGTCCCACGAACTCACGACCCAGTAGAGCTTCGAGGGAGAGTTTCGTCAGCACGACGACGTGATGACGGTGTCGATGAAGCTACCGTCGCAGGGCTTCGCCTAAGCACCGCTACGATATGACCGAGGTGGATTATGGTGGAGGGGGGCACCGCACACGGCTAAAGATCAATGATCAACTCATGTGTCTTGGGGTGCCCCCTTGCCCCCGTATATAAAGGAGCTAGGGGGGAGGCGGCCGGCCAAGGAGGAGGGCGCGCCAAGGGGGGAGTCCTACTCCCACCGGGAGTAGGACTCCTTTCCTAGTAGGTAGGAGAAGGGGGAAGGGAAGGAGAGAGAGGAACGAAAGGGGGCGCCCCCCCCCCTCCTTGTCCAATTCAGACTAGAGGGGATGTGGGCGCGCGGCCTGCCCTGGCCGCCCCTCCTCTTCTCCACTAAGGCCCAATAGGCCCATTACACTCCCCGGGGGGTTCCGGTAACCCCCCGGTACTCCGGTATATGTCCGAACTTGCCCGGAACCCTTCCGAAGTCCAAACATAGTCATCCAATATATCAATCTTTATGTCTCGACCATTTCGGGACTCCTCATCATCTTCGTGATCATATCCGGGACTCCGAACTACATTCGGTACATCAAAACACATAAACTCATAATACCGATCGTCACCGAACGTTAAGCATGCGGACCCTACGGGTTCGAGAACTATGTAGACATGACCGAGACACGTCTACGGTCAACAACCAATAGCGGAACCTGGATACTCATATTGGCTCCCACATATTCTATGAAGATCTTAATCGGTCAAACCGCATAACAACATACATTGTTCCCTTTGTCATCGGTATGTTACTTGTCCGAGAATCGGTCGTCGGTATCTCAATACCTAAGCTCAGTCTCATTACCGGCAAGTCTCTTTACTCGTTCCGTAATGCATCATCCTGCAACTAACACATTAGTCACATTGCTTGCAAGGCTTATAGTGATGTCCATTACCGAGAGGGCCCAAAGATACCTCTCCGACAATCGGAGTGACAAATCCTAATCTCTATCTATGCCAACTCAACAAGTACCATCGGAGACACATGTAGAGCACCTTTTATAATCACCCAGTTACGTTGTGACGTTTGGTAGCACAGAAAGTGTTCCTTCGGTAATTGGGAGTTGCATAATCTCATAGTCATAGGAACATGTGTAAGTCATGAAGAAAGCAATAGCAGTAAACTTAAACGATCAAGTGCTAAGCTAACGGAATGGGTCAAGTCAATTACATCATTCTCCTAATGATGTGATCCCGTTAATCAAATGACAACTCATGTCTATGGCTAGGAAACTTAACCATCTTTGATCAACGAGTTAGTCAAGTAGAGGCATACTAGTGACGCTCTTTTTGTCTATGTATTTACACATGTATTATGTTTCCGGTTAATACAATTCTAGCATGAATAATAAACATTTATCATGAAATAAGGAAATAAATAATAACTTTATTATTGCCTCTAGGGCATATTTCCTTTAGTCTCCCACTTGCACGAGAGTCAATAATCTAGATTACATAGTAATGATTGTAACACCCATGGAGTCTTGGTGTTGTTCATGTTTTGCTCGTGAGAGAGGCTTAGTCAACGGGTCTGCAATATTCAGATCCGTATGTATCTTGCAAATCTCTATGTCTCCCACCTGGACTTGATCACGGATGGAATTGAAGCGTCTCTTGATGTGCTTGGTTCTCTTGTGAAATCTGGATTCCTTTGCCAAGGCAATTGCACCAGTATTGTCACAAAAGATTTTCATTGGACCCGGTGCACTAGGTATGACACCTAGATCGGATATGAACTCCTTCATCCAGACGCCTTCATTTGCTGCTTCCGAAGCAGCTATGTACTCCGCTTCACACGTAGATCCCGCCACGACGCTTTGTTTAGAACTGCACCAACTGACAGCTCCACCGTTTAATATAAAAAGGCATCCGGTTTGCGATTTAGAATCGTCCGGATCAGTGTCAAAGCTTGCATCGACGTAACCATTTACGATGAGCTCTTTGTCAGCTCCATAAACAAGAAACATGTCGTTAGTCCTTTTCAGGTATTTCAGAATGTTCTTGACCGCTGTCCAGTGATCCACTCCTGGATTACTTTGGTACCTCCCTGCGAAACTAATAGCAAGGCACACATTAGGTCTTATACACAGCATTGCATACATGATAGAGCCTATGGCTGAAGCATAGGGAACACTTTTCATTTTCTCTCTATCTTCTGCAGTGGTCGAGCATTGAGTCTGACTCAACTTCACACCCTGTAACACAGGCAAGAACCCTTTCTTTGCTTGATCCATTTTGAACTTTTTCAAAACTTTATTAAGGTATGTGCTTTGTGAAAGTTCAATTAAGCATCTTGATCTATCTCTATAGATATTGATGCCCAGTATATAAGCAGCTTCACCGAGGTCTTTCATTGAAAAACTCTTATTCAAGTATCCTATTATGCTATCCAGAAATTCTATATCATTTCCAATCAACAATATGTCATCCACATATAGTATTAGAAATGCTACAGAGCTCCCACTCACTTTCTTGTAAATACAGGCTTCACCAAAAGTCTGTATAAAACCATATGCTTTGATCACACTATCAAAACATTTATTCCAACTCCGAGAGGCTTGCACCAGTCCATAAATGGATCACTGGAGCTTGCACACTTTGTTAGCACCTTTTGGATTGACAAAACCTTCTGGTTGCATCATATACAACTCTTCTTCTAGAAATCCATTCAGGAATGCAATTTTGACATCCGTTTGCCAAATTTCATAATCATAAAATGCAGCAATTGCTAACATGATTCGGACAGACTTAAGCATCGCTACGGGTGAGAAAGTCTCATCATAGTCACCCCCTTGAACTTGTCGAAAACCTTTCGCAACAAGTCAAGCTTTGTAGACAGTAACATTACCGTCAACGTGAGTCTTCTTCTTGAAGATCCATTTATTCTCTATGGCTTGCCGATCATCGGTCAAGTCAATCAAAGTCCACACTTTGTTCTCATACATGGATCCCATCTCAGATTTCATGGCTTCAAGCCATTTTGCGAAATCTGGGCTCATTATCTCTTCCCCATAGTTCGTAGGTTTACCATGGTCAAGTAACATGACCTCCAAAATAGGATTACTGTACCACTCTGGTGCGAATTTTATTCTGGTTGACCTACGAGGTTCGGTAGTAACTTGATCTGAAGTTTCTTGATCAATGTCATTAGCTTCCTCACTAATTGGTGTAGGTGTCACATGAATCGGTTTCTGTGATGAACTACTTTCCAATAAGGGAGCAAGTACAGTTACCTCATCAAGTTCTACTTTCTCCCACTCACTTCTTTCAAGAGAAACTACTTTTCTAGAAAGGATCCATTCTTAGCAACGAATGTCTTGTCTTCGGATATGTGATAGAAGGTGTACCCAACAGTCTCCTTTGGGTATCCTATGAAGACACATTACTCCGATTTGGGTTTGAGCTTATCAGGTTGAAGCTTTTTCACAAAAGCATCGCAACCCCAAACTTTAAGAAACGACAACTTTGGTTTCTTGCCAAACCACAGTTCATAAGGCGTCGTCTTAACAGATTTAGGTGGTGCCCTATTTAACGTGAATGCTGCCGTCTCTAAACCATAACCCCAAAATGATAGAGGTAAATCAGTAAGAGACATCATAGATCGCACCATATCTAATAAAGTGGGGTTACGACGTTTAGACACACCATTACGTTGTGGTGTTCCGGGTGGCGTGAGTTGCGAAACTATTCTGCATTGTTTCAAATGAAGACCAAACTCGTAACTCAAATATTCTCCTCCACGATCAGATCGTAGAAACTTTATTTTCTTGTTACGATGATTTTCCACTTCATTCTGAAATTCTTTGAACTTCTCAAATGTTTTAGACTTATGTTTCATTAAGTAGATATACCCATATCTGCTTAAATCATCTGTGAAGGTGAGAAAATAATGATACCCGCCGCGAGCCTCAATATTCATCAGACCACATACATCAGTATGTATGATTTCCAACAAATCTGTTGCTCGCTCCATTGTTCCGGAGAACGATGTTTTAGTCATCTTGCCCATGAGGCATGGTTCGCAAGTACCAAGTGATTCATAATCAAGTGATTCCAAAAGTCCATCAGTATGGAGTTTCTTCATGCGCTTTACACCAATATGACCTAAACGGCAGTGCCACAAATAAGTTGCACTATCATTATCAACTCTGCATCTTTTTTCCTTCAACATTATGAATTTGTGTATCACTACAATCGAGATTCAACAAAAATAGACCACTCTTCAAGGGTGCATGACCATAAAAGATATTACTCATATAAATAGAACAACCATTATTCTCATATTTGAATGAATAACCGTCTCGCATCAAACAAGATCCAGATATAATGTTCATGCTTAATGTTGGCACCAAATAATAATTATTCAAGTCTAAAACTAATCCTGAAGGTAGATGTAGAGGTAGCGTGCCGACCGCGATCACATCGACTTTGGAACCATTTCCCACACGCATCGTCACCTCGTCCTTAGCCAATCTTCGCTTAATCCGTAGTCCCTGTTTCGAGTTGCAAATGTTAGCAATAGAACCGGTATCAAATACCCAGGTGCCACTGCGAGCTTTAGTAAGGTACACATCAATAACATGTATATCACATATACCTTTGTTCACCTTGCCATCCTACTTTTCCGCCAAATACTTGGGGCAGTTCCGCTTCCAGTGACCAGTCCCTTTGTAGTAGAAGCACTCAATCTCAGGCTTAGGTCCAGACTTGGGTTTCTTCTCCTGGGCAGGAACTTGTTTGCCGTTCTTCTTGAAGTCACCCTTCTTCTTCCCTTTACCATTTTTTCTTGAAACTAGTGGTCTTGTTAACCATCAAAACTTGATGCTCCTTCTTGATTTCTACCTCCGCAGCCTTTAGCATCGCGAAGAGCTCAGGAATTGTATTTTCCATCCCTTGCATATTATAGTTCATCACGAAGCTCTTGTAGCTTGGTGGCAGTGATTGAAGAATTCTGTCAATGACACTATCATCAGGGAGATTAACTCCCAATTGAATCAAGTGATTATTATACCCAGACATTTTGAGTATATGTTCACTGATAGAACTATTCTCCTCCATCTTGCAGCTATAGAACTTATTGGAGACTTCATATCTCTCAATCCAGGCATTTGCTTGAAATATTAACTTCAACTCCTGAAACATCTCATATGCTCCATGACGTTCAAAATGTCGTTGAAGTCCCGGTTCTAAGCCATAAAGCATGGCACACTGAACTATCGAGTAGTCATCTGCTTTTCTCTACCAGACGTTCACAACGTCCGGCGTTGCTCCTGCAGCAGGTCTTGCACCTAGCGGTGCTTCTAGGACGTAATTCTTCTGTGCAGCAATGAGGATAGTCCTCAAGTTACAGACCCAGTCCGTGTAATTGCTACCATCATTTTCAACTTAGCTTTCTCAAGGACCGCATTAAAATTCAATGAAACAACAACACGGGCCATCTATCTACAACAACATAGACAAGCAAAATACTATCAGGTACTAAGTTCATGATAAATTAAAGTTCAATTAATCAAATTACTTAAGAACTCCCACTTAGACAGACATCCCTCCAATCATCTAAGTGATCATGTGATCCAAATCAACTAAACCAGTTCCGATCATCACATGAAATGGAGTAGTCTTCAATGGTGAACATCACTATGTTGATCATATCTACTATATGATTCATGCTCGACCTTTCGGTCTCAGTGTTCCGAGGCCACATCTTCATATGCTAGGCTCGTCAAGTTTAAGCTGAGTATTTCTGCGTGTGCAAAACTGGCTTGCACCCGTTGTATGCGAACGTTGATCTTATCACACCCGATCATCACGTTGTGTCCCGGCACGATGAACTTTGGCAACGGTGCATACTCAAGGAGAACACTTATACCTTGAAATTTAGTGAGAGATCATCTTATAATGCTACCGTCAACCAAAGCAAAATAAGATGCATAAAAGATAAACATCACATGCAATCAATATAAGTGATATGATATGGCCATCATCATCTTGTGCCTTTGATCTCCATCTCCAAAGCACAGTCATGATCACCATCGTCACCAGCGCGAGACCTTGATCTCCATCATTAGCATCGTTGTCATCTCGCCAACTATTGCTTCTACGACTATCGCTACCACTTAGTGATAAAGTAAATCAATTACATGGCAATTGCATTTCATACAATAAAGCGACAACCATATGGCTCCTGCTAGTTGCCGATAACTCTATTACAAAACATGATCATCTCATACAATAAAATTTAGAATCATGTCTTGACCATATCACATCACAACACGCCCTGCAAAAACAAGTTAGACGTCCTCTACTTTGTTGTTGCAAGTTTTACGTGGCTGCTACGGGCTGAGCAAGAATTTTTCTTACCTACACATCAAAACCACAACGATGTTTCGTCAAGTTAGTGTTGTTTTAACCTTCAACAAGGATCGGGCATAGCCACACTCAATTCAACTAAAGTTGGAGAAACTGACACCCGCCAGCCACCTATTTGCGAAGCACGTCAGTAGAACCAGTCTCGCGTAAGCGTACGTGTAATGCCGGTCCGGGCCGCTTCATCCAACAATATCGCAGAATCAAAGTATGACATGCTGGTAAGCAGTATGACTTGTATCGCCCACAAGTCACTTGTGTTCTACTCGTGCATATAACATCTACGCATAAACCTGGCTCGGATGCCACTGTTGGTAAATGTAGTAATTTCAAAAAAAATCCTACGCACACGCAAGATCATGGTGATGCATAGCAACAAGAGGGAAGAGTGTCGTCCACATACCCTCGTAGACCGTAAGCGGAAGCGTTATGACAACGCGGTTGATGTAGTCATACGTCTTCACGGTCGACCGATCCTAGTACCGAACGTACGACACCTCCGCGATCTGCACACGTTCAGCTTGGTGACATCCCACGAACTCACGATCCAGTAGAGCTTCGAGGGAGGGTTTCATCAGCACGACAGCGTGATGACGGTGTTGATGAAGCTACTGACGCAGGGCTTCGCCTAAGCACCGCTACGATATGACCGAGGTGGATTATGGTGGAGGGGGGCACCGCACACGGCTAAAGATCAATGATCAACTTGTGTGTGTTGGGGTGCCCCCTTGCCCCCGTATATAAAGGAGCTAGAGGGAGGCGGCCGGACAAGGAGGAGGGCATGCCAAGGGGGTGGGAGTAGGACTCCTTCTTTCCTAGCAGGAGTAGGAGAAGGGAGAAGGGAAGGAGAGAGGAGGAAGGAAAGGGGGGCGCCCCCTCTCCTTGTCCAATTCGGACTAGAGGGGAAGGGGGCGCGGCCTGCCCTGGCCGCCCCTCCTCTTCTCCACTAAGGCCCAATAGGCCCATTACACTCCCCGGGGGGTTCTGGTAACCCCCCGGTACTCTGGTATGTCCGAACTTGCCCGGAACCCTTCCGAAGTCCAAACATGGTCATCCAATATATCAATATTTATGTCTCGACCATTTCGAGACTCCTCGTCATGCTCGTGATCATATCCGGGACCCCGAACTACCTTAGGTACATCAAAACACATAAACTCATAATACCGATCATCACCGAATGTTAAGCGTGCGGATCCTACGGGTTCGAGAACTATTTAGACATGACTGAGACACATCTACAGTCAATAACCAATAGCAGAACCTGGATACTCATATTGGCTCCCACATATTCTGCGAAGACCTTAATCAGTCAAACCGCATAACAAAATACATTGTTCCCTTTGTCGTCGGTATGTTACTTGCCCGAGATTCAATCGTCGGTATCTCAATAGCTAGCTCAATCTCGTTACCGGCAAGTCTCTTTACTTGTTCCGTAATGCATCATCCCGCAACTAACACATTAGTCACATTGCTTGCAAGGCTTATAGTGATGTGCATTACCGAGAGGGCCCAGAGATACCTGTCCGACAATCGGAGTGACAAATCCTAATCTCGATCTATGCCAACCCAACAAGTACCATCGGAGACACCTGTAGAGCACCTTTTATAATCACCCAGTTATGTTGTGACGTTTGGTAGCACACAAAGTGTTCCTCCGGTAATTGGGAGTTGCATAATCTCATAGTCATAGGAACATGTATAAGTCATGAAGAAAGCAATATCAATAAACTTAAACGATCAAGTGCTAAGCTAACGGAATGGGTCAAGTCAATCACATCATTCTCCTAATGATGTGATCTCGTTAATCAAATGACAACTCATGTCTATGGCTAGGAAACTTAACTATCTTTGATCAACGAGCTAGTCAAGTAGAGGCATACTAGTGACGCTCTGTTTGTCTATGTATTCACACATGTATTCTGTTTCTGGTTAATACAATTCTAGCATGAATAATAAACATTTATCATGAAATAAGGAAAAAATAATAACTTTATTATTGCCTCTAGGGCATATTTCCTTCACAGCCCACACTCACGTGGTTGTCCACCTTGGACTATCTTGTCGTCCACTCTGGATCCGTCCACAGCCAAGTACCCTCCACCCTCTGTTGATGTTGTCTGTTTGGTCAAATCCCATTAAGCTTTTTTCTTGACCTTCTTGTTGTTCCCTAGAGTAAGCACGATGGTGGAATACTTGGTAATGGATGATGAATTATCGTGCAATGGATGGTTTGTCGTATCTGCGGACTTTATAGGCATGAGGCGAGGGGGGTCGACCTTTTAGACAAAACGTGCATTCTTCGTTTCATGAGCAAAAGCACTTCACGCGCCTACGACTAGCACATGATCCGTGAATGCGGTGTGAAGTCTCTAGCCCATATGTGATACACCATCGCCAACTCTGTTATGAAGTATTGTGGTGTGTTTACACAAATGGAGAGAAGGTGGTCACCGGGTGCTTCAGTCATGGAAATAGTAAGTTTTGCTTCTTGTTACTCTACATGTTGGTCAATTTATTGATTTCACACAATGTTGCACTTGATAATCATCACATTCTATAGCTTAGATGCATTTTCGTGTTGTACCACATAACCAAAGGCAGCCCACTATCGTTCATACATTGTTGGATTAAGCTCAAGTGGCACAATGCGTGGGTGACATGTGCGGATTTTGACTCGAGTATCGTTGAATACAAAAAACTTGTTTAACATCTAGGTATTTTGGATGTAATATTTATATTTAAACTATTGTTGTACTACAAATATTTGCAAATTATTTATGGAGGAATTACGCTATTTTTATTTTTATGATTATTTTGAGTGTTGTGGACTTAAAAAAAAGAAACCATTAGGTGATGAAGTTGGATGACCAGCTCCCGTATTCATGTTTATGAATGAATCTGGATCAGTCTACCAATACATAATGTGTCCATTTTAGAGGACGACGCTCGGAGATGCTCTAAGGGCATCTCTAATAGCAACCCACAAATTTCTCTCCTACATCCTTCCGTGGAGGGGGGGTGCAGTCCGCTGACATGGATGCGGGAGGCCGCCATCCAACCGTAGCCGCATACATTTCAAACTCTTTTTCAACAAACCAGATGAAATTCGTGTAAACAAGCCTGGGTTTCATACAAAGACGGCGGATTCTCATTACATTTCGAACATTTAGAACAAAAAGACTGTTGGCTTCCAAGCCCATGTTGTCCTCATCCGCCGTCTTCATGACGCACCGGCGATAAGACCAATGAAGTGAACATGCGCCGACGAGGAAGAATAGAACACAGGAGACGGAGAGGCCCACACGGAACACAAGGCCCTGCCGCCTCTCGTGACCAACTCATCCTCAGAGGAGTCTGTGACCTATCTGCTGCCGGTGGACGTTAGTTCCACGATGGAAATGGTGGCGTCGTCATCCCACCCGGCCGCCTGATGGTTCATAGATGATGCATAGGAGGCGCAGTTGGCGTTGTTCTCCTCCGTGATCGCCTGCAACTGTGCTTCCGCGTTGGCACTCCCTGCTGAGCGGCGACTTGAGCATGGACGACATCGTAGATGGCATGCTACTCCGCGGCGAAGTTGGGGTTCATCGCGGCCATGGCCTCCTCTCTCTCCCGCTCATCGTAGATCTAGCCCTCCGCCAGCCGGTGCTGCTCCAGGAGGAACGTGTTGTGCCATTGTTCCTCTTGAGCCTGCTAGAACACCGACAAAGGCGCCGAAGTAGGTTGCACCTCCGCCATGACGGCGTTGTAGCATACCTATGCCTGCTCCATGGTGAAGCCGGTGTGCACAGGAGGCACAGGGGGCGGGGGCAGTGTTGTCAGAGTCTGTCTTCATCGTTGTGTCGTCCTCGTAGTTGGAGACCTTGGGTGAGCTGGCCGGCAAGCTGGCCACGATCCTCCTGGCACAACAACTCTGCTAGGCGGTGGGCAGAAGCTGGTGTGGGATCGGTCCGGACTCCGTAAAGTCCTCACACGTTTGTCACCGGTTTGCGGAAAAAATCGCATCCGAACCGCGTTGCAGACCATTACAGGCCCGCGTAGGATGGCTTCTGCTGCCCGGATAGCATGATTCGGACGCATGCAGGAGGTTTATGGGTCCGCGTTGAAGATGCCCTGACCCTAACAGCGTGTTTGGCAATATTTGGGTAGGGGAATGGAAGTTTAGAGTAGGGAGTTGTGTTAAGATTAGACATGGGATGAGTCATTTTATTCCCAATCCTCTGTTTGGTGCATGATAGGAATTATGTGTGAGAATTTAAGAAGAATTATACTCCCTTGTTTGGTTCATGGGAATTGACATGGGACTAGACGAGGAAAGTTAGGATGAAGTGTTAAGATTGACTCATTAAAACAATTCCCTTCGAACTCCCACCCCCTCCCATGTTAATAAAACGGTGGGAATTGGAGTCTCAAGTCCCATGTGTAAGTGCATCTAGTGCCACCCCTAGTTGGTTTTGGAGTATTGACGATAAACCTGGTTAAGGGACTAATGTGTTTGTGAGAATTGCAGGATAACACAAGTAGTAGTCCCTCATTGATTCGGTTTACCTACCGGAGTCGATCCCTAAAAATGTTTGAAGACATTGAAGACAATGGTGGTCTGTGAAGCTATTCACGTGGAAGACTATGACATGAGAAGACATCGCGTGAAGACTATGGAGCACGAAGACTTAGTTGTTTCGTTGTTTCCTTTTCTTCTTTGTTGAGTCATAGGAACCACCGCACTATTAAGTGGGGTCCAAGTGAACAAAGTCAGAGTGACTGAAGTGATGCTCAATCAAATCCTATGTCTTCAAGCGAGACAATGAGAGCAAATCTTGTCCAGAGTCAGATGAGTCAGCTTTACTTGTAGCCCAAGTCAAGCTGTCGCGTGTGTTTGAAATCTGACCGTTGAGACACGTGTCAGTTCCTTAGTGACCCAGGGTCATTTCAGACAAATCAGGTCGGGTTGCCCAGTGGCTATAAATAGCCCACCCCCTACACCATAAATTGGTGGATTCTTAGAGTTAGTAGACGGCTTTTGTCGTTTGAGAGCAACCCACCTCCGAAGCTTTTGAGAGAGAAACCTTGTGAGGACAAAGCCCAAACCACCCAGAGCCCAAAGAGTATTTGGCATCACTGAAGTCTTTCTGTCCGCGTGATCTGAAGACTTGTTACACTTGAGGACTGTGAATCCTCCAGCCGGTTAGGCGTCGTTTTCTGAGCATCCAAGTCATTGTGGATTGTCGGTGAACGAAGTCTGTGAAGGTTTGGAAGTCTACCTTGAAGACTTACCAGAGTGATTGAGCGGGGACTGAGAGTCCTTAGCTCAAGGGGAATAAGGTGAAGATGTAGTCTTCTGAGTTAAATCTCAACCTCCCTAACCAGACGTACATTTGTCACAGCAACTGGAACTGGTCGAACAAATCTCTGTCCTCCCGAAGCTACTGGTTCTATCTCTCACTTCTCTTTACTTACAGTTTGTCTTCGTGAAGTCATTGCCTGCTTGCATTATCTGTTTGACTTCACTGTGTGACTACTTGTCCTGATTGGCTTCATACCATCTTCCATCCTGATCTTTACTACCTAGCTGCTAATAGTCTTCGTGCTTTCACTTCATTGAATACTTGACTATGGCTTGTCTAGTGTAGTCTACCTTCCGCTGCATACGTATAGTGTAATTTCTATTGTTTGTCTTCGAAACTCCCATGTTTTGAAGATTTTCATAAAAATCGCCTATTCACCCCCCCTCTAGTCGATAACTAGCTCTTTCAATTGGTATCAGAGCAAGGAACTCCCTTGTTCTGTGTGATTCGGTTTAACCACCTGGAGTTTTAGCTATGTCGACTGCAGGGATAATCAAAGTCTCCGCTGCGTGCCCCATCTTTGATGGCACTGAATATCCCTACTGGAAGAATAGTATGCGCATACATCTTGAAGACATTGATGTCGATCTGTGGTAATGTCATCAAGAACGATGTTCCCAAGACTGGTGAAGGTGTCACCCCTGCTGATGTCAAGAAGTTCATTCAACTGGACTCTACCGCCAAGTACATCATTTGTGGTCATCTGACCAAAGGACTGTATGGCCGTGTGAGTGCCCTGGAAACATCGAAGCTAGTCTGGGACTGGCTCTCCAAGGTCAATGAAGGCATCTCAACTCAGCGAGATCAATGGATCAGTACTCTCCACAACCTCTTCAACCGCTTCAAGAGACACGACAATGAGAACGTCCAGCTCACATTTGATCGCCTCACTGATATCACAAACGAGCTCCAAGCACTCGGTGCCACTGAGATTACGAAGCATGAAATAGTGAAGACACTACCGAGATCTCTCGACAGCTCATTTCACACCTTAGCCCTGATGATACAAGAACGCCCTGACTTCAAGACTCTCGATCCGTCTGACATACTTGAGAGGCTCAACACACATGAGTACCAGCTATCTGAGAAACGAGATATCTATGGCCCCAACTATGTCCGAACTCGCACTTTGAAGGCAAAGGCTGCTGCTTCCTCATCTGAAGAAGAATCTGACTGCAGTTCTGGTGATCCTGAAGACATTGAAAAGGAGCTTTCTATGCTTGTGAAGAAGTTCTAGAAATTCGCCAAGAAGAAAAGCTTCAGAAAGTCTTCATGATCCAGCTCAAGGAATGATGAAGCGTCCACCCATGACCACAAGATGAGAACCTGCCACAGGTGCAAGAAACCTGGTCACTACATCTCTGAGTGTCCACAGTGGGACAATGAGAAGAAGAAGAAGAAGAGCAAAGACTATGATTCTGATGACAAGAAGAAGAAGAAATCCTCAAAGTCTTCTTCCAAATCTTCTTCCAAGTCTTCATCACACAAGAAGAGCTCATCTGGAAAGTCTCGTGCTTTTGTTGGCAAGGAGATGGATTCTAAGGAGGAGTCTTCTTCTAAGGAGGCGCAGGTGGAGTCTGAGGAGGAGTCCGACTTTGGTGTTGCAAATCTGGCTCTAGCTACAGCCTATGTTGCCAAGTCTATCTTCAACACTAAAGACAATGGCTCCATCACCAACGCTGATGATAATGATAAGGACGACTCGGCTCCCACCTACTGCTTCATGGCACA
Source organism: Triticum aestivum (assembly GCF_018294505.1). Lineage (NCBI taxonomy): Eukaryota > Viridiplantae > Streptophyta > Magnoliopsida > Poales > Poaceae > Triticum > Triticum aestivum. The sequence continues at coordinate 717,954,620 of NC_057801.1, forward strand.
TGGTGCCAAGGTAAACTCATGTGATGCTTACTTTCATACATCAAGTGAAGATGATTCTGATGGTGAATCCAAACCTAGTTACAAAACACTTGCTAAAATTGCAGCTGAACAACAGAAAGCTATGGAAGATACTCAAAAACGGTTAGACAAAAGCGATGACCTGTTGGACGCGGAAATGGCCAAGTCTCAGTCCTTAATTGAAGACATAAAAAATCTTCATGTTAAGTACCAAGAACTTGAAGGTCGACATGAATCGCTATCAACTTCTCATGAAAAACTTTCCTATGATTATCTTCAAAGGAAACAGGAACTTGAGAAATTGAGATCGGCTCATGAAGATATTCAAAAGGAGAACGAGTCACTTCGCGCTCAACAGATCAGTTCCTCTTAGGAAGAATTTGAACCACCATGTCTAAAATGCATTGAGCGTGATAACGTTGCCTCTGTTGCTGAATGTTCTACTGCTACTACTGTTGCAATATCTTCAACTGCTGATGTGGTAACTAACCCCTCTGCTGAGGATACCACTACTATTGCTGATGAGAATGCCAGATTGAAGACACTCCTTGAGACAGGGATGTACAAAAGTCTCAAAGGGCATCCGACATTATGTGATGTCCTCAAAAAGCAGATTTTGAACCGAAACCCTAGGAAAAAGGGTGTTGGGTTCGAGAGGAAAATGAATGTTGATGGGTCGTACTGGAAGCCTGAGCAGTACTCCAAAACCACATGGGTTGCTGCAAAGGAACCTTCAGTAGATCCATCCATCTTATCTGGTTTCACTTGTGCTAACCCTATTTTCATTGATGAATCCTTTGATGCAAACTATAAATTGTTTAAGAATCAGAATGGCGAAGTGTTTGCCAGGTATATTGGTACTAACTGCAGAAATGGGCCACCTATGAAGAAGATATGGGTACCCAAAAGTTGTCTTGAGAATCTTCCAGTGAATGTCATCATGACACCACCTGTGAAGAAGACAAACCCCATACCAGAGGCTTCATATGGTCCTAAAGCTTCATACAGACCGAGGACTCATCTGAGTCACCCTAATGTCAATGTTTTGCAGGGAAATCATACTCAGACCCATGAATATGAGCGTGTTTCCTCAAACCGCTATGTTCATAGAACAAGGAACTTTTCTGCTTATTCCTATGAGTATTATTCTCCTCCCGCAAGGCTATTTACTAGGGCTCCAAAGCCGAAGTTCTTAGATGCTGCACTTAGACTCATTGCTTCTAAGCCACCCCTGAAAATGTGGGTGGTAAAGAAAACTTAACTCTCTTTTGCAGGGAAAGGTCTCCAGCCGGAAATCTAAGGCTTCCAATGCTAATGGTGGGGATCTTAAACATCTTGTGGGGCGCAAGATAAAATTCCCAAATGGTCTCACTATGTATTTTGTTCCGGGATTCCTTGACACTCATCCTATCTATCCTAATCAAGATCTGAATTTTCATGTTCCACTTGTTCGTCAAATGTTTCTGCTTCACAACTCGCTTGGTGAAGCCTATCCCCCAAACTGCACTGTAGGCTATGACACCTCGTACATCAGAATGGATTATGGACAGTGGATGCACTAACAACATGGTTGTTGATTGAAGTCTTCTGATGGATTCAACGCTTCGTCCATCAGACAAGAGTCACATCACATTTGCTGACACTGGTAAAAGCAAGGTATTGGGTCTAGGTAGAGTTGCAATATCAAGGGATCAACACATGGATAAAGTGATGCTTGTTGAATCCCTTGGTTTCAACTTAATGTCTGTCTTAATGCTTTGTGACTTAAACATGATTGTGCTATTTGGAAAATATCGTTGCCTTGTATTGATGGAATCTGACAAGTCTCTAGTCTTTGAAGGGTATTGAAAAGATGATCCGTATATGGTAGATTTCTCAGCAGGACCGCAGATGGCCGTATGTCTTCTAGCAAAAGCTTCAAAGTGTTGGGTTTGGCATCGAAGGCTAGGACATGCTGGCATGAGGAACTTGCACACTCTCATGAAGAAGAAGCATGTTGTGGGCATCGAAGGCGTCAACTTCAAGAAGGATCATCTGTGTGGTGCCTGCGAAGATGGAAAGATGACCAGGGCCAAGCATCCCTTGAAGACAATCATGACTACATCTCAACCCTTCGAGCTGCTACACATGGACTTATTTGGCCCTACTCACTACTTTACTCTCAATGCTACTGCTTGCCTCTATGGCTTTGTCATTGTTGATGATTACTCTAGAAATACTTGGGTGCATATAATCCAATACAAGACTGAAGTGCAGGATGTCTTCAAACGCTTTGCCAATCGTGCCATGATGAACTATGGCGTCAAGATCAAGCACATCAGAAGCGACAACGACATTGAGTTCAAGAACACCGGCCTTGACCTGTATCTGGATACTTTGGGTATTACTCATGAGTTCTCTGCTCCTTACACACCTCAGCAGAATGGCATCGCGAAGCGCAAGAACAGAACTCTTATTGAGATGGCCCGAACGATGCTTGATGAGTACAAGACTCCATGGAAGTTCTGGCCTGAAGCCATTGACACTCCATGCCACATCATCAACTGTGTTTATCACAAGCTTCTGAAGAAAACATCCTATGAGCTCCTAACTGGTAAGAAGCCAAATGTAAGTTACCTCAGAGTATTTGGTGCTAGGTGCTGGATCAAGGATCCACATCACACTTCAAAATTTGCACCGAAAGCACATGAAGGTTTTATGCTTGGTTACGGAAAGGATTCGCACTCCTACAGAGTCTTCAACCTCTTTCACTATAAAGTGGTTGAAACTGTGGATGTGCGGTTTGATGAGACTAACGGCTCGCAAAGAGAGCACCTGGCAAATGTGCTAGAGGAATTACCCCCTAGTGAGTCAATCAAGCAAATGGGAATTGGAGAGATCATACCATCTGAGAATCATACTCAAGAAGAACTGATTGTTTCTGCACCTAATCAACCTGAAGACAATGCTCAGCCTGAAGACAATCCCCCCAAATAATGACATTGATCAACATGAGCAAAATCTTCGTCCTGTTCATCGTCGTGATGCAAATGAAGTACAGATTGAGAATATAATTGACAACATCAATGCACCTGGTCCACTCACTCGTTCAAGAGCTACTCAAGGAGAAACACAACTAACCAATTTTTGTGGGCATTTTGCATTCGTCTCAATCTCAGAACCCAAGAAAGTCGCTGAAGCCTTCATGGAACCTGAATGGATTCAAGCTATGCAAGAAGAGCTTCAACAATTCGAGCTGAACAATGTGTGGGTATTGGTCAAGCGTCCTGATCCTCGGAAGCACAACATCATTGGCACCAAATGGATATATCGCAACAAGCAAGATAAGCCTGGTCAAGTCGTCAGAAACAAGGCTCGTCTCGTTGCACAAGGTTACACTCAAGTGGAAGGAATTGACTTCGATGAAACATTTGCTCCGGTGGCAAGGCTTGAAGCCATTCGCATACTGCTAGCCTATGCAAATCATCACAACATCCTTCTGTATCAAATGGATGTGAAGAGTGCTTTTCTCAATGGAAAGATAGAAGAAGAAGTATATGTCGCACAACCTCCTGGCTTTGAAGACCCAAAACATCCTGATATGGTATACAAGCTCAACAAGGCACTGTATGGCCTCAAACAAGCCCCTCGTGCTTGGTATGACACGCTCAAAGACTTACTGAAGAGCAAAGGCTTCAAACCTAGTTCACTAGATCCTACACTCTTCACGAAGACATACAATGGTGAACTGTTTGTGTGCCAAATCTATGTGGATGACATAATCTTCGGCTGCACCAACAAGAAATACAGTGATGAGTTTGGTCACATGATGCAAGAGCAATATTAGATGTCCATGATGGGCGAGCTGAAGTTCTTTCTGGGTCTTCTTCATATCTCAAGAAAAAACCTCAAAGATTGCGTGGAGAAGTTTGGAATGCAAGACCGCAAAGGATACACGACGCCAATGCCAACCAAAAGTCATCTGGGTCCCGACGCCAATGGTGAAGAGTTCGATCAAAAGGTATACCACTCCATGATTGGTTATTTGCATTATTTATGTGCATCTAAGCCAGATATAATGCTTAGTGTTTGCATGTGTGCCTGATTCCAAGCGGCACCAAAGGAATCGCATCACTTAGCTGTGAAGCGAATTCTTCGATATTTGGCTTACACTCCAACACTAGTATTATGGTATCCAAAGGGCTCATAGTTTGATCTAGTTGGATTCTCAGATGTTGATTATGCTGGTGACAAGGTTGATCACAAGTCCACATCTGGCACATGTCACTTTCTGGGACGATCTCTTGTCTATTGGTCTTCAAAGAAGCAGAACTGTGTATCTCTCTCCACTGCTGAATCTGAATACATTGTTGCTGGATCTTGATGTGCACAGCTTCTATGGATGAAGCAAACTCTCAAGGACTATGGTATTTACCTGAAGAATGTGCCACTCTACTGCGACAATGAGAGTGCCATCAAGATTGCCAACAACCCAGTTCAGCACTCAAAGACAAAGCACATTGAAATTCATCATCACTTCCTAAGAGATCATGTTATGAAGGAAGATATTGATATCATTCACGTCAACACTGAAGAGCAATTGGCTGATATCTTAAAAAGCCCTTGGGTGAGAAAAGGTTTTGCAAGTTGCAGTGTGAGCTCAATATCTTGGAATCCTTAAATGTACTGTGAATTGGACACACATCCTAACACTTATGCATTTTGATGACTTAGATGTGCAACACACGAAGAAACGTATATCTTCAATCAATGAAGACACTCTAAGTGTGAATACATTCATGCGGAATGTGACTTCGGAGCGCCACGATAATTGTGCGCCGTGTCTGGGTCTAATACTTCCTATACGGTGGGTAACGCCACCACCAAACTTTTGTTTGAAGTGTTTCCCTTGGTGTTATGTTTGCAAAGTCTTCGTATTTGATTTATCTTCACCCTTGACTTAAGTCCATATTTATCTTCATCTTGTTGATTTGGTCATATACTAGTTATATACGTACTTGTGTTCTGTCCTCTACAGCATTCACTTATAGCTATGGCTTCGTGCTGAATCTTTTGATCTAAGTGAATGTGATCGGACCCTAACCTATCTATGCTTCTTCCTCAACTCTACCTGTCCAAATCATATGCATTCTATTGAAAACTGTCGATTGTCTTCACTGAGACCTTGTCAGCTGAAGTCAATCTGACAAACATTAATATCTGCTTTTAATGATATATCCTTAGTGCCTGAAAGCCGGAGAATTCGGAACGACCACCCCGACAATCCAGGCATGCGTGGGAACATGGAACAACTTCCAAGGTGTTGCATGCTTTCCACGTGCCCTTCAGATGTGAATCTCTAGGGGCACCTGCGTAATTGTGTTGTGACGTCCCTTTCCTTAGAAATACCCATCACATCACGGTCAAAAATCCTTCTTCCTCCTCTCCACCTATCGCAAACCCTAGCGCCTCCGCTAGCTCTTGACGACGCCGGCGACGAAGCGCTTAGCTGCCGTGACTTCTCCGACGTCGTCCTCACACCGGCCGCGGACCTTGTCTTCTCCGCCGCCACTGTAGGTGTCTTCCGTCGCCAAGTTAGGGCACGGGAGATCGAACTGCTCGGCCTCCAACTTCGCTCCGTCTAGTAGTTCTTCGTGTGGTAATTAAAATTTACTTTTTACCGTCTTTTTGATCTAATAGATTCATCCTTCTTTACCAAAAGTGGTTTCTATACTTCCAAATTGAATCCGTCCAGTTCTGCATCTCATATTATGCCTAGTCTGTTCACTTATGCTTCTCTACAAGTTTGATTCCTCACTTGTACTTATTCTTGGATTCATACAAATCTGGAACCAACACTCATCAAATAAGTGAATGTCTTCACGTTATGAGGTCAATGTCTTCAAACTGATTTATCTTCAAAATCTTCTGAGAATGCATATGACCTCTTCCCCTTCCCTCGCACCTCTAATGTTGTCACAAGTACATGTCCGTGGGAGAATCCCTTGGTTCTCATAGTCTGCATTCTTTTGCAGAATTCTTACAGAGTCACGTAAATTCTCCTGAAGCCAATTCTTGTCTGACCAGCCGTCGGAAGCCTTTGCAAGTTCTGAAGACTTTCAGGTTAAGCTTCATGGCTACCGAGAAGTCAGCTAGAAAGGGTCGCAGACAGCGCCGTGGGAACACCTCCAAAGATTTGCCACCTGATTTGCATGAACTGTACAAAACAGACCCCGAAGAAACCTATAGAGAATGCAAGAATCGAATCAAATGGATTCGAAGATATTGGGCCGATGAATAGTTCAGGTACACATTTGTCACCGAATAGTATGGTGAGAAGAATGCCATCAAGCTGCCATGGGGAGATATATTATACAAAAATCTTCAACCCCAGTCCTGGTCCGAAGCCATTAAACAAGGCTTCTATCGTGCATGGTACGCGGCCCACAGCCAGAGAACGCCGACCCTTCTTCTCTGTTATGGTGTTGTGAAGACAATCTGTTCAAATGCAACCTCCAGTTTGCCAAAGATTCTGCTATGAAGAATAAGAAGGCATTTGGACTTGACTTCAACCCGGGTGCCTCTGCTCCTTGGGAAGATGGCACCCATGAAGCCAATGAAAACATAATCGGCCCCTTCTACAACCTCAAAGGCCTCATCACTCGCATTGTCGTCCAAGGTGCAAATGTGGATCACTCTGCTGATGATGCAGATTCTGATGAAGCTCCTCTCCTCCTAAGCCGTAGAAGCAGAAGAAGTCCAAGGTTTCAAAACCTACTGCTGCACTAAAAGCTTCACGAGTGAAGCCATTGGCAACTGCTCCTCCTGCGCGAAGTATTGACTCTTAAGATCAATCTCGAGTCTCAAAGAAGAAAGAGAAGCCCCAGAAGAAAAATGTTCAGAGTTCTAGTCAAGCACTGACACCAGCTGCCGTTCAGAGGAATGAGACTGAAGCCATTGATCTGTGAACAGACGATGAGTTTGGTGATCATGCTCTTGAGCAGCTGATAAAGAGCAAGCAAGAGGTGGAGATCTTCAATGATCTGCCCCTCTTCGACGTAAACATTCTGAGTACCTTCATGGATGAATGGTTTGACCACCCAGATCTCAGTTTTGATGATCTTCAGCTCCCAATTGGCATCAGCGTTGCCTTTCAAGGTGCCATTGCTCCTGAGCTAGCTCTGTCTCAAAGGATTATCGAACTGAAAAACAAGATTGACTATGAGAAAGAATTATTCAAGAAACACATGGCCAAGCTCAGTGTGGCTGATGTTTAGAAATTCAAACTGATGTTGAATGCCCTCAAGGATGCATTTCGCAAGAAACGTGAAGAAGCCAAAGGTTTGCGTAATTGCATGAAGGATCTAGCTGCCAAGTGTGTTCAAGCTTACAATGAAGCTGAAAAGCACAAGGCACTTGGGCGTCCGGGCATTGACCCCAAGCAGGCTGCCAAGAAGAAGAAGTCTACTGTGGCCCCATCTGAAGCATCAAGGCAGGAAGAACCTCGCACTGTCTTCCATGCCGGCATGACAGGCTCGAAGCCTAAGGTCCCCACAGTGGCTTCAGAACAAAAGAAAACCAGGGCAGCTGAAGCCGAAGCCAGAAAGCGCAAGTTCAAGAACACCACTGATGACACTCCATTGCCTAATAAGAGAAAGACCAAGAAGAAAGATCGGGCTGCTCCCACAGAGCCACTCATTGTCGAGCCCATTGCTTTTGCTCGTCCTGCATCCGAACACCAAGAGCGTCAATTGATAGTTCATGAGCCTGCTTCCAAAGAGGCTCCTGAAGTTGAAGAAGTTCCAGTCATTGACCCCATCAAGGCTGAAGACATTGGTCCCCAAGACAATGTAGTTGATGATGAAGTCCTTCCTCAAATCAAGCGCCAAACGGTATCATCGCCTGTTCTCACGAATAGCGAGCTCATCAGTATTGGTCGTCCTTTGACGTCAATCTCTCAGGATGCCTCATGGGTTGATCGCCCCCAACCAGCAACTCCCAGTCAAAACTCACCAAGTACACCCCGTCCTCCACCAGCGCAAGTCACCAGCCCAATGGTGAATGACTACAATTACATGGAGACTACACCATCACCAAAAGCGTCGCCCGTGTTCCAACGGCTTCGCAAAGGCCTAAGGCCATCAGTATCCATGACAACCATCACAGAAGAAGATTCAAACCAATCCAGCTCAGTGGCACGTCAAGTGTTCCTTGAAGAAAATCCTTCTTTGACGGTTCCCACGTCCGAAGCCAATGCTGCTGAAGACAATCCGGCTGCATCAGTCGATGAAAGACAAGAACCCCATCAAGAAGAAGAACGTGTTGCTACACCCCCTACCACCCAAGAAATTGTTCGAGGAGAACGTGTCTATGCCCGACCCTCCAGCTACTCAAGTGGAGGTTGAAAATCTTGAGGCGGCCACCAACAACACTACTGACGGCAATGACGTTGTCATAGCTGAAGCTAATGTGGCGCCTACAGTCAACACCATGCATGAAGCCAATGATGCACCTGCAACAAATGTGCAGCCTGACGCCCTTGCTAATGCCCCTGCTCCTGTTCCGCCACCAAGGCCTCCTATAATTGAGCAAGCATTCTATCAAGGCGAACTGGTCACTGCCAGATGGCCAATTCTGGTTCCTCCGCCTACTCCCGGACCTCAGTTTGACTATCATGTGGAGCACATGCCTCAGGTTTAGAAGCAAAAACCAAGGTTGCCAAGGTTTCCAGGTACTGCATCTGCACCAGGATCATTCAATGTCAATGGCTTCATTGCACACAACACCTTCTTTGATAGAGCCAAGAACCCATATTCCAAGCCAAGAATATCATCTGATCGGTTCTGGAGTTATCAGCAGCGCAGCTATTACTCCTATGTTCTATACAATCAAGGGCACATATTTCCTCATATGCGTCTGGATTCCGAAGCCATTGCTGGCCTGCCCTGCTTAGAAGAAGCACTTGACCATTTCAAAGATGCATTCCTTCTTCAGTTTGTCACTGATAAGGATAATTGGAATGAAGAGCTTCAGCTGCAATTCTATGCAACTATCCACATTCGCGGCTACAACAGGGATCCGAAGACATGGGTCCTTGAGTGGATGTCAGGCAATATACACCATGAAGCCAAAGCTCTTGATCTCATTGAGCTTACAGGCCTGTCCACTCTAGGTGAATTATATGAACCTGGTTGTCAGCTTCACCGCAGTGCATTGGAAAGCATCTTCCAGAAGCCAGAGCCCAATATGAGCCAAATGCTGAGTATGATGAAGCCACTACCACGGGATGCTGAATATCCCAAGGAATTCTTTGTTGAAGACCTAGAGTATCTGCCCCGCAGCATCTATCACATCATCAGGCGAACTCTATGGCCCATCAAAGGACATTCTTCCTCAGCAAAGCTTGAAGGTGCAATGAAGACCTTGGTCTTCTATATTCTTAATGGCAAAAGCTTCAATGCTCAGGATTTCTTCATTCGTCAATTTGCTGCATCTGACTCAGACATATTTGGACTGAAATTCTATGCTCCATGGGTTATGCGTCTGATCAAGCTTCACTCCGCTATTAACTATCATCCCTCTGCACGCAACCATCTTATATTCTTGCCAGAGGATGATATGTCAAGTGAAGCCATATACCCAGAGCCTGCCAAGGAGGCAATATATCTTCACAATGCCGATCGTCAAAGTTTCTCTCAGCATGTTGAAGGCATTCAAGCTGCTGCTCGTGTTTATCCGCTTGCTGGCAATACTCGTCATGCTCGTACTGGAGCCACAGAAAGCACTATTGCTCCAAGGCCTCGAAGGCGATCTCGTGTGCTCAATGACCAAGAGCTTCTCGTGGCCTTGCATCCAAAACACGACAAGCATCATTACTGGCTAAAGCGTCAGATGCAAAGCCTCTTGGTGAATCTCATTCGCATTCGCAACCCTTCCACCAAGAATGCCTTTGTCACTCATGAAACAAGTTGGAGGGTATGGAAGAGTTTGACATTGCTCAGTGCTGAAGCTGATCTTCAAGACGATGGCTTCACAGAGAGATTCAAGTTCGACACCACTCCACCCAGGAATGCTATCTTGCGTCGAACCCCATCCAATGAAGATTCAGAGTACTCCTCCTCCACGGCAACTGTTAATGCCACAGTCCTTGATGACGCCGATGATGCTACTTCACCACCTCCAACTTCGGTGCACATCGACACTGCACCAAGTTCATCAGCACCACCAAACCTCAACGACGACCCTGCTGCCTCACCTACTCCTCATGGGAACGAGTAGAGACTATGTATTCAAACCTTTTTGGTCCTTACTGACAAAAGGGGGAGAAGCATATGTTGAGAGTCTTCAAGCGGGTCCATATGGGTGGTTGCTATACTTTTACCTAGTGTTTACAACTCTCGCTTTTGATACATTTGGTTCTTTGAGTTGTAACACTTAAACTTGATGGTCGTCTACTACTTTTTCTACTATTATGTGATGCGATGATAAATCCCGCATGAAGTCATTTCGCAGACGTCCATTTTTCATTATGCATGTCATTATTCTTGTATATCTATTCATGCATATTGTCTTCATAAGGTAAAGAGGATCTCCACAAGTACAACCTGCCATGTGTATTTGCATTCCAACGCAAAACATTTATATGCACATCTTCAGGGGGAGCCTTTTTGCCACCTATGAAGACAATATATTAATCCTTTACAATTTCACATACTTTTATCCCTGTTGAAAACTTCAACCAGTTTGTCATCAATCACCAAAAAGGGAGAGATTGTAAGTGCATCTAGTGCCACCCCTAGTTGGTTTTGGAGTATTGACGACAAACCTGGTTGAGGGACTAATGTGTTTGTGAGAATTGCAGGATAACACAGGTAGTAGTCCCTCATTGATTCGGTTTACCTACCGGAGTCGACCCCTAAAAATGTGTTAAGACATTGAAGACAATGGTGGATTGTGAAGCTATTCACGTGGAAGACTATGACATGAGAAGACATCGCGTGAAGACTATGGAGCGCGAAGACTTAGTTGTTTCGTTGTTTCCTTTTCTTCTTTGTTGAGTCATAGGAACCACCATACTGTTAAGTGGGGTCCAAGTGAACAAAGTCAGAGTGACTGAAGTGATGCTCAACCAAATCCTATGTCTTCGAGCGAAGATAATGAGAGCAAATCTTATCCAGAGTCGGATGAGTCAGCTTTACTTGTAGCCCAAGTCAAGCTGCCGCGTGTGTTTGAAATCTGACTGTTGAGACACGTGTCAGTTCCTTAGTGACCCAGGGTCATTTCAGACAAATCAGGTCGGGTTGCCCAATGGCTATAAATACCCCACCCCCTACACCATAAATTGGTGGCTGCTCAGAGTTAGTACACGGCTTTTGTCGTTTGAGAGCAACCCACCTCCGAAGCTCTTGAGAGAGAATCCTTGTGAGGACAAAGCCCAAACCACCCAGAGCCCAAAGAGTGTTTGGCATCACTGAAGTCTTTTTGTCCGCATGATCTGAAGACTTGTTACACTTGAGGACTGTGAATCCTCCATTTGGTTAGGCATCACGTTCTTAGTATCCAAGAGTCGTTGTGGATTGCCGGTGAATGAAGTCTGTGAAGGTTTGGAAGTCTACCTTAAAGACTTACCAGAGTGATTGGGCGGGGACTGAGAGTCCTTAGCTCAAGGGGAATAAGGTGAAGACACGGTCTTCTGAGTTAAATCTCAGCCTCCCTAACCAGACGTACAGTTGTCACATCAACTGGAACTGGTCGAACAAATCTCTGTCCTCCCGAAGCTACTGGTTCTATCTCTCACTTCTCTTTAGTTACAGTTTGTCTTCGTGAATTCATTGCCTGCATGCATTAACTGTTTGACTTCACTGTGTGACTACTTGTCCTGATTGGCTTCATACTATCTTCCATCCTGATCTTTACTACCTAGCTGCTAATAGTCTTCGTGCTTTCACTTCATTGAATACTTGACTATGGCTTGTCTAGTGTAGTCTACCTTCCGCTGCATAGGAATAGTGTCATTTCTATTGTTTGTCTTTGAAACGCCTATGTTTTGAAGACTTCCATAAAAATCGCCTATTCACCCCCCCTCTAGTCGATAACTAGCCCTTTCACCATGCCTATTCCCTTATGAATTCCCAATCCCTCCAACCAATCAATAGATTTGGGGTCCCGATAACGCCCACACGTATGGGCATTAAGGGGTCTGGCCACACGTTTCGTGTGGTATCTAAGAGAACCAGTTCACACGTCTAGGAGTGGGCAAAACAAGTAAAGCCCACACACCCGGTCTTTTGCCTCGTGGTCCCTCCCACACGCCTACATGTGGGCAAAATAGATAACGCCCACACGCCCGTACGTCCAGCCACCTACCTCACGGTCCCGCACTCCCCGCGTGATAGTCACCACGCGTCCCTGCAGTTGACATGGTCCGGACCCTCTTCCATGTTTGTTTAACTGCAATTGCCCTGGTTGCTCAACCGCAGTTGTCATCTCAGGTCAAGTGCCATATGCCATTTTTGGACAACTCCAGTGTTTGCCATGTATGGTCTGGTGTACAACAGTTTCCATGATTTAAAAACTTTAGGAGTTGCCACCTACTAACACTAGGCAGTTGCCATGTAGCACTACAAAAAGACATGACAAAATAACATGTTCGAGTAAAGAGAGAGTTGCCATCTTCTTACAAGCACACTAGGACAGTTGTCATGTACCCTGCAAAACACATGGCAACTGACACCTTTTGGTGTGGGAGAGGAGACGGGCGTGTGGGCGACGGTGGTATCTTTAGGAGTTGCCACCTACTAACACTAGGCAATTGCCATGTAGCACTACAAAAAGACTTGGCAAAATAACATGTTCGGGTAAAGAGAGAGTTGCCATCTTCTTACAAGCACACTAGGGCAGTTGCCATGTACCCTGCTAAAAGCACAAGTGCTCCCTGGGTGGTTTTGGTAATTAATGTTAACATATTTCTTGTTAGACTAACACTTTTACCTAGTATGTTTCAGACAAGTTCAACAATGGAGTGGCATAGACTAAAGGATGTGGAATCCCTTCAAGATGCTAAGGACAAAGGATTGGCTCAATCTCCAAGATCAAGATTCTACATTTTATATTTTAGTGATCAAAGATCACATTGAGTCTATAGGAAAAGCCAATACTATCAAGAGGGGATGAGGTGTTGCTTAATGGCTTACTTGCTCAAAGTGCTTAGTGATATGCTCCAAAGCCCTCAACTACTTTCTTACATCCACATATGTCCTAACCCAAAAGTCCAACTCGGCCCCACCGATTCTTTCTATCCGGCGCCACCGAGTTCAGATGTCATAGCCACTACCACAAACCCTAGGCAAATCGGTCTCACCGATAGGGATCTCGGTCTTACTGAGATGGGATTGTAATCTCTCTGTGTATGTCCATTACCAAAATCGGTCTCACCGAGTTTGAGAAATCGGTACTACCGAGATTACAAAGCAAACTCTCTGGTTAGCTTATTACCAAAATCGGTCCCACCGAGTTTGTGTAATCGGTCTCACCGAGATTATGCTATGCCCTTACCCTAACATATCGGTCCTACCGAGTTGCATGTCGGTCCCACCGAAAATCCTAACGGTCACTAGATTTGCTAAATCGGTCTGACCGAGTTTACCAATTTGGTCTCACCGAGTTTGGCAAGTTGGGTGTAACGGTTAGATTTTGTGTGGAGGCTATATATACCCCTCCACCTCCTCTTCATTCGTGGAGAGAGCCATCAGAACGAACCTACACTTCCAGCATACATTTTCTGAGAGAGAGCCACCTACTCATGTGTTAAGGCCAAGATATTCCATTCCTACCATATGAATCTTGATCTCTAGCCTTCCCCAAGTTGCTTTCCACTCAAATCTTCTTTCCACCAAATCCAAATCCTATGAGAGAGAGTTGAGTGTTGGGGAGACTATCATTTGAAGCACAAGAGCAAGGAATTCATCACCAACACACCATTTGTTACTTCTTGGAGAGTGGTGTCTCCTAGATTGGCTAGGTGTCACTTGGGAGCCTCCGACAAGATTGTGGACCAAGGAGTTTGTAAGGTCAAGGAGATCGCCTACTTCGTGAAGATCTACCGCTAGTGAGGCTAGTCCTTCGTGGGCGATAGCCATGGTGGGATAGACAAGGTTGCTTCTTCGTGGACCCTTCGTGGGTGGAGCCCTCCGTGGACTCGCGCCACCGTTACCCTTCATGGGTTGAAGTCTCCATCAACGTGGATGTACGATAGCACCACCTATAGGAACCACGACAAAAACATTCGTGTCTCCAATTGTGATTGAATCCTCCAATCCCTTCCATTTACATTCTTGCAAGTTGCATGCTTTACTTTCCGCTGCTCATATACTCTTTGCATGCTTGCTTGATATGTATTGTGAGTGTTAAACTTGTGCCTAAAGTCCACTCCAACTTAAAGAAGTTAAAAACTATAACTTTTGGTACTTAGTGTCTAATCACCCCCCCTCTAGACACCTCTTCTCGATCCTTTCAATTGGTATCAGAGCTTTGGTCTCCATTTGTTAGGTTTAAACACCATTGGAGGAAGATGGATGAGTCTACTATTGGGAGTCTTAGACATATAGTGCCTATACTTGATGGAGAGTACTTTCATGAGTGGAAAAATGAGATGCTTGTGATTTTCAATCAATATCATTTGAACAAGTACATTGCTAGCCCTTGTGCACCTCATGTTGATCCTAAGCATCCTACTCTTGATCAGTCAATTGACATGATTCACAATCTTAGAACTGTCAAACTTATCATTAGAGGATTGCCTAGAAACTTGATTGGATGTTTGCCTACTCTTAAGTGCGCCTACACTATATGGGAATTTCTTGAGGAACGCTTTCCAAATAATTCTTTGAAAAATCTAGATGAAATTCTCCATAAGTCTATTGCCTTGAGTAAGATGAATTCTAGTGATCCTATGTTTGGTGATTGTCTATTTGAGTTTACAAACCTTATGCGTGCCAAAGGAGATGTTGGAATTATTAGTGATATTATTTCTGAAGCTATAAAAATTCATAAGCAAGATCATTGTCAAACTCACTCTAACGAATCACCCTTTCTCCGATTTGATCCACCACATGACGATGTTGAACATGGATACTATGATGAGGATGATGATAGTGATTTTTATCTTGATGATGCAATGAGACACTTTGGTCTTATGGCAAATCTTCGGGGATATATGGCAGGAGGAAAGGAATGGGTTCTTGATAGTGGATGTACCGATCACATGACCAGAGATGAAGACATGTTTCGTGAGCTTGCTGAAAATGATGGTCCTTGAAAGTATGTCACTTCCGGTGACAACTCAAAGGGTAAGGTGGTTGGCCTCGGTCAGGTGGCCATATCACATGATAGCTCCATACAAAATTTCATGCTTGTTGAATCTCTTGGCTACAACTTACTTTCAGTATCTAGACTTGCTGATTTCGGTTTCAATGTTCTGTTTACTGAAGTAGATTGCCAAGTGTTTCATAGAGATAATCATAAAATGGTCTTTACCGGTGTTCGTAGAGGTGATCTATACATTGTTGATTTCACTAAAAAGGCTCAACCTAGAACTTTCTTTATTGCTAAATCCTCTAAAGGTTGGTTGTGGCATAGATGATTAGGTCATGTTGGTATGCGAAACCTTGATAAGCTTATTAAAGGAAATCATATCCTTGGTGTTAACGATCTCATATTTGATAAGTATAGACTTTGCAGCGCTTGTCAAGTAGGTAAATAGGTTGGAGGAAGGCATCCCGTGAAGAACATCATGACCACAAGGAGGCCACTCGAGCTACTTCACATGGACCTTTTTGGTCCCAACGCCTACAAAAGTCTCGGTGGAAATTCTTTTGGTCTAGTTATAGTTGACGATTTTTCAAGATTTACATGGGTGTTCTTTCTCGATGATAAATCGCAGGTCCAAAAGATCTTCAAAACTTCGCTAAGAAGGCCCAAAATCAATTTGAAGTGAAGATCAAGAAGGTTCGCAGCGACAATGGAACAGAGTTCAAGAACGCAAATGTGGACACCTTTCTTGAAGAAGAAGCGATTCCACACGAGTTCTCGGCTATGTACACACCTCAACAAAATGGAGTTGTTGAGAGGAAGAACCGGACACTGATCAAAATGGCAAGAACGATGCTTGATGAGTACAAGACGCCAACGCACTTTTGGGCGGAAGCGGTTGAGACAGCTTGTCATGCAACAAATCACTTGTATCTTCACAATCTACTCGGCAAGACGGCATACGAGCTCCTCACCGGTAACAAACCCCAAGTTGGATACTTTCGACTATTCGGCTCAAAATGCTACATTCTTAGTAAGCATCGTCGTTCTAAATTCGCTCCTAAGTCTCATGAAGGTTTCCTACTTGGTTATGGCTCAAACTCTCACACATACCATGTCTACAACAATTTCACCCGAAAGGTTGAAGAAACGGTAAATGTGAAGTTTGATGAATCTAACGGCTCGCAAGTAGAGCAATTGCCAATTGATGTAGGAGGCAAAGATCCCTCGGAAGCAATCCAAGACTTGTCTATTGGCAAGATTCGCCCAACAGAGGTGAAGGAGAGTACCTCGTCCGTCCAAGTGGAAGCTTCTACCTCACGACAAGGTGAACCAAGAGTTGATATGGAAGCATCCACAAGTGGGACACGCCAAGATGAAGAAAACGAGGAAGTGCACCAAGACGAACGTCAACAACCTCCTTCTCCACCACGACAAGAGAACGACAACGCCAACAATGAAGAAGGCCAAGAAGAAGAACAAGATGAAGAAGATGTTCAACCAAGACCCAAGCAAAATCTTTCACGAGTTCGAGCAAGAATTTCTAAAGACCATCCCGTCGAGCAAATCTACAATGATATTCAAACCGGGAGAATCACTCGCTCAAAAACTCGTTTAGCTAACTTTTGTGAACACTATTAATTCATCTCTAGCATTGAACCTATGAAGGTTGAAGAAGCATTGGAAGATCCGGATTGGATAAATGCCATGCATGAAGAGCTACACAACTTTGAGAGAAATCAAGTTTGGACATTAGTTGAGAAGCCCGACAACAACCACAACATCATCGGTACCAAATGGGTGTTTCACAACAAGCAAGATGAAGATGGACAAGTAGTTCGCAACAAAGCACGTCTTGTCGCCCAAGGCTACACACAAGTCGAAGGTATGGACTATGGTGAGACTTATGCTCCCGTTGCTAGACTTGAGTCCATTTCCATCTTACTTGCCTATGCTAATCACCATGATATCACCTTGTACCAAATGGACATTAAAAGTGCTTTTCTAAATGGTGAAATAGAGGAGGTAGTTTATGTTAAGCAACCTCCCGACTTTGTTAATCCTAAGAAACCGGATCATGTTTACAAACTGCACAAAGCTCTTTATGGTCTTAAACAAGCTCCTAGAGCGTGGTATAAATGCTTGACCAAGTTCCTCATTGAAAAAGTCTTTGAAATTGCAAAAATAGATTCTACTCTTTTTAATAAAAGGGTCAATGGAGAACTATTTGTGTGCCAAATCTATGTTGATGATATTATATTTGGTTCTACTAACCCTCATTTTAGTGAAAAGTTCGGGAAGCTAATGTCGGAGAAGTTTGATATGTCTATGATGAGTGAACTCAAATTCTTTCTTGGTTTCCAAATCAAGCAAACTAAGGAGGGTACCTTTGTCTCTCAAACGAAGTACACCAAGGACTTATTCAAGAAGTTCAATATGCAAGAATGCAAAGGTATGACTACACCCATGCCTACTAGTGGACATCTTGACTTGACCAAAGATGGTGAACCGGTTGATCAAAAGGTATATCGCTCTATGATTGGTTCATTGTTATATCTATGTGCTTCACGTCCCGATATCATGCTAAGTGTGTGCATGTGTGCACGATATCAAGCTGCTCCTAAAGAATGTCATCTTAAGGCCGTGAAAAGGATAGTGAGATACTTAATCCATACACCAAATTTTGGCATTTGGTATCCTAAGAGGGCCTCATTCGATCTTGTTGGCTACTCCGACTCGGATTATGCCGGTGACAAGGTTGATAGAAAGTCCACTTTGGGTACTTGTCAATTTCTTGGTAGATCTCTCGTGTCTTGGTCTTCCAAGAAACAAAACTCGGTATCCTTATCCACCACTAAAGCGGAATATATTGCCGCTGGTTCATGTTGTGCTCAATTACTTTGGATGACCCAAACTCTTAAAGATTATGGGATATATGTGAAACATGTTCCATTACTTTGTGACAATGAAAGTGCTATCAAGATTGCTCACAATCCCGTGCAACACTCTTGAACTAAGCATATTGAAGTTCGTCATCATTTAATTCGAGGTCATGTTGCTAAGGGTGACATTAGTCTTAAGCATGTTCGCACCGAAAAACAATTAGCGGATATTTTCACTAAACCACTTGATGAGAAAGTGTTTTGCAGGTTAATAGGTGAATTGAACATCATTGATGCGTCAAACTTGGAGTAGGAACTCCATTGGATACATGCAAGACATGAGATTATGACTAATCCTTGATATTTCTCTTATGATGACTATCTTATGTCTTGGATATATTTGCACCTTGCATGTTATCTAACCCATGTAGGTACTTGGATGAATCGAATTCCATGAGATTGTAACCTACTCATATCTTGAGCAATCTCTACATCACCAAGTCTCTACACAATGGTGGTTGAAGACAAGGAAGCACGAAACCATTCAAACATATCCTTTGACAAATTCTATGTTGAGTTTCATGATTGTCATTTTGGATACACAAGTGCTCTTCCTTGCAAAAACTAACCCATGTAGGTAGATGAACTCAAATTCCAAGTGGTGCTCCCAACTCTTGATGAGCTACATCAACCTTGAGCAACCCACACAAGTTCAACTACATGATCAACACCACCACCCATGGTATG
The DNA here is from genome assembly GCF_018294505.1 of Triticum aestivum. Taxonomy (NCBI): domain Eukaryota; kingdom Viridiplantae; phylum Streptophyta; class Magnoliopsida; order Poales; family Poaceae; genus Triticum; species Triticum aestivum. The sequence continues at coordinate 717,973,555 of NC_057801.1, forward strand.
TCATTCAATCTTAGGGAAGCTTTACTCCAAGTCATGAGTCAAAGCAACTTGACAAGATGTGAATACATCAAGATGCTTAAACGATAAATGGTAACTCCATTTTGAGCTTAAACGATGAGTATGACCTATGATCAAGTGATCTCACTTGACTCCGAAGTCAATATACTCTAACATAGGTGACCTTGTCGCCGACCATCTCTAGATGAAGTTCTCTTGTGTTCTTTTATGTGCTCTTGCATTTGTCTCATGCATATTGTTTTCCCCTTTAAAAAAACTTCATCTAGATTTCTTTGTTTTCTATTTGTTCTGCATTCCCTGCATCCAATTCATTGCAAATCTTTCAGTTAATTCCTTGCAAATTATTGTGAGATCTTACTTGTCTAGTGAGGTGAGGTGACAAGTGTTTTCTCTGCGATGAACTTGGTCTCACCGGTTTGTTGTTTTTGGTCCAACTGAATCCTTTCGGTGCAACCGAAGCGTACCACTCGGTGCCACCGATTTCACTACAGGAAAAACATTTTGCCACTTATTCCTGCTTTTCTTTTAATCCAGCTCCACTCAATGAATCTTGTCCTCTACAAGCATCACACTTTTATCACTGCTTTGTGCTGTGACTCAAGGACCAAACCCATTCACGACAAATTACAGAAGGCCCTTCTTGGAAATTGATGTCAAAGGGGGAGAGAGAGATCACATCAAAGCTTATCACTTCCACAGGGGGGAGAGAGTTCTCCAGGGGGAGAGAATACTCAAGAAGAGAGTAATCCTCAAGGATCCCAGATGCTTGGTGTTCAAGAGGAGAGATGCCACATGTCTTCTTGAGGGGAAAGAAATACATGTTCATATGTGCTTATTTGCATTAGCTCTGTTCATTTGTTTCCTCGAGCTCTGTTTTTGCATTTTGCTCTGATTTTCTATTCCCTATATTCTCCCAGTGTCCCATGCTAGATTCAGGGGGAGCAAGACATCTAAGGGAAAGAAATTCCTTAAATTTATTGCACATCTTTACCTTTGGGGACATGTCTATGTGGTACTGAGTACTCACTCTCTACATGTCATCACAGTCTTGGTATTCTTGTGGTTTCTTTTGTTTGCTCTGGCTAGTAGGTGTATCTGTGTTATCTAACCTTGTTTACGCAGGTTCATTCCATCCTAAGCCAACTCAAGACCACAAGGTAAGTATATGCATCACAGTCATGTGTATGAGGAATTCTTGCTAATGTAAATATTGTTTGCAAGAAGGACTCATGAGCATGAAGGTACATTTCCCACATACACATCTGTTGCTATCTTTTGCTCTGATGCATATGGCCAAGATACATGTAACACATTGCTTACTCTGTCATGTTCATGCATTCACATGCTTCTATATTCCATGTTCACATGATTGCATACATGTAGGGGGAGCCTATGCTTGTTACATGTCTTTCCAAAGTTGTACTTGCTACTCTCTATATCTTTATCTAAAGCTTTGATGTATGTTGTCATCAATTACCAAAAAGGGGGAGACTGAAAGCACAAGTGCTCCCTAGGTGGTTTTGGTAATTAATGTCAACATATCTCTTGTTGGACTAACACTTTTACCTAGTATGTTTCAAACAAGTTCAACAATGGAGTGGCATGGACTAAACACTACAAAAAAAATACACTTCCGTGATGATACATGTTTGTCACAGTAGGTCGCATTTTTTGTCATGCATGTACATCCATGACAAATTTATGACAGAATCGAGATAGTCATACCTGTGCTGTCATAGAAGTGTTAGATGACATTACCAAAATTATCATGACGGAAGTGTCCACTTCCATGACGATAAATCGCGCGTCACAGAAGTGCTTTCGTCAAGGGTGACCGACACATGGCATCCACCGTAACGGAACGCCGTTAAGCTATCGGGTCGGGTTTTGGATCCGATAACCCATTAACAGCCCCGACCAATGGGGATTTTCCACGTATAAAATCATCATTAGCTGGAGGAAACACGTGTCGGCTCATTGTTGGGACAGATGTCATCCACTCATTGGATAGAAGGCGCATATGATACATCGACACGTGGCACGGCCCAACTGTAACATCCCAAATTTTCAATTTGGAATGTTATACATTAGATCATCCATGCATATCATATTTTATTTGCTTTTGCTTTTGATCCTAGAAATTCTACGCAACTCAAGGACCCACGGAGAGAGTTGGGGATTTCGTTATTTTCATATTTGAGTTTTCTCAAATTTTGGGAATAGGATCATTTGATTTTATTTATTTTATCATCAATTATTTCTATTACAAAAGTATGAGAGAGGGAATAAAATGACTTTCCCAAAATAAAGAAATATTGAGGATTTAATAATAAAATCAAATAGGATTTTATTTCGGAGTTTTTCATTATTTTATTTGAATTTAGGAAAAATATGCATTTAGGCCCCAAATAAATGTTCATCTTGTCCGGCTTGATTTTAGAAGCCGGGGAAACTTTATTTTGGGATTTTTGGAGTCCGTTTAGTATTTCTTTCGTTTGATTTTCTGCGCGAAATTATTTAAAAAAATGAACCGACCTACGGGCCGTACCCGAGCGGGACTCCGCCCGGGGGCAGCCAATATAAAGCGCCGCCCCGAGCCGCCAGCCCGCCGCGCCAGCCCACCGAGCCGCCAGCCCACGGCCGCCCAAACCCTAGCCGCGCCGCCACCTCGAGCCCCGCGCCGCCGCCGCCGCCGCCCGCCGCCGACCTCGCCGCAGCCGCCGCTCGCCGCCTCGCCAACCCGCCGCCCGAGGTGCCTTGATTTCCGCATCGCCGGTTTTCTTGAAAAACCGTTCGGTTTTTCGCCAGTTTTTTTTAGTTTCTGTTCTTTTATTAGATCGGTTTATTTGTTTTTGGTTCGGTTAAATAGCGAGCGTTCGCTCGTTCGTTCGTTTTAACGAACGTGTTCGTCGTTTAGATCCAGTTAACGAACATTCGTTCGTTAAGCTGTTCGTCGTTTTTCTTTTTCTCGGATTTAATCCGCGATTTTCTGATCGCGATTTCTGATCCGATTTTCGTTCAGGTATAACTTTTCGCTCGTTTATCGGAATCAGGTGATTCAAGCGCCTGGAGTTTCGTCTCGAAACCCTCTTTCCGAATAACCAACTTGAACAAGTTTTTGCTACTGTAAAAATTGACTTAGATCCAGATTAGTAAAACGAAGTTGTTTTCTTCGCCGTTTGACTTTCGTATCTTCGTTCGATTTGTTTTCTTTTGCAAACCGGAGTTCTTAAGCTGAACCTTCTGGTTAGATCTCTTACTTGAGTTTTACCTGTGCATTAGATGAGTACTTATTGTATGCTTGTTTGTTTTTCTGCGATAGAATACCCGGAGTGCGCCGCCTGTTATTTCGAGTCTCTAGGTTTCGCGGATCATCAGCAAGGCAAGTAACACTTTGATCATTCCTTTATCATACCCAGTTTTTATGCATTAGATCAATCCTCAAACATTGCATGATTAGGATCTAATTAATTTGTGGGTTTTGGGAAGTAGTTGAGGTAGTGCCTATTACCTGTTTTATTTTCAAACCTTTGGGAGTTACTTCTACGTTTGCTTATGATGCCATGCTATGCTAGTAGACGTGGATTGGGTGAGTGTATCCATGACAGATGTGAGATTGTTGATTAATGGTTTATTTAAGGTGGCAACTTAAACACACATCTGGGTGGATTGAGGCACCTGGTTTCCATCAGGACTTGCCTGTATTTCTTCGGACCACCATCCAGGCTCAAAGGGATCATAAGATTTTTCATGCTAGAAACTTCCGTGTGCAGCCACATGCTACTATGGGCTCTAGAATAGTTGACTAAGTCGTGCGAACTCTTACAGTGGTAGACTAGCTACTGTAGGGGTTGTAGGTTGGTACGGTCTACCCGTTACGTAAGGTGCAAGTGCTTCTGAAAGACTATGTCTCGGTCATCCGTTTCTCTAACACCATGAAGTGCGAGAAATCAAACGGAGGAGATCGAGTCATGTGGGGAAAAGTGCGCAAACCTCTGCAGAGTGTAACAAACTAATCATGGTTAGCCGTGTCCCCGGTTATGGACATCTTGAGTATCTAGTACTTGGATATCATGTGAATCTCATCATGTTACTTTAATTAATTTTGTTGGGTTTAATGATGATGCTTAATTGGGATTGAGAATGCTGTCAACCATTCTCAATGTTTAACAACCACCATGATAGTTAAATAAATTTATTCCTTTGCAGTAGGGAAAAATTGGCTTTACGCAAAAACTGTAACCATAGAGCTTTCCACCAGCCAAATATGCATGTAGTATAGCTTATTCCATCATATTTCTCTATGTGTTACATTGCCAGCATATTCCATGTGCTGACCCGTTTTCGGGCTGCAACGTTTCATGTTGCAGACTTTTCAGACGACGAGTAAGGTGTCTTTAGGTCGTGGTTCTATACTCAGTGATGCCGTTGGAGTTGATGGACTCGCTTATCTTCCAAGTCTTCCGCTGTTATCATTATTAGATGGCCTTAAGCCATATTTATTTTAATAAGTTCTCTCTTGAGACATTCAATGTAATAAGTGTGTGATTGCTACTCTGGTATAAATCCTTCAAGTACTGTGTGGTGTCAGCATTACTGATCCAGGGATGACACCTGAGCACGGAGATCAGACTGTTTGAGGTCTGGTCGCTACACCAACAGAGGCCCATTCCTGTGAAAAGGCCGGCCCATTTGACTTGGTCAAAAGGTGACGGGTCGGTCCATGGAAAGCCTATTAACGGCATGTTCGCATATAGCCCATTTACATCCCGCTAACCCAAGGCCCGTTACGCCCTATCCGAATTAGGCCCAGTAGCGTCATTTGGGCCATCCAATATGATTCCAGCCCGTTTTCACTTCTGGCCCATGTATGGCCCATGACGTCTTTTGGCCCATATGAGGCCCTATGTAACTCTTGGCCTATTAACGGCCCGTGGTGAAACTGGCCCGCGATGAACAGTGTATTACTTTAGACCCATTAACGGCCCATGGTGAAACTGGCCCGTAATGAATAGTGTATCACTTTATACCCATTAAGGGCCCGTTATTCAGTTGGGCCGTTTACATCCCATGTTATCTTTCGACCTTCTCAAAGCCCATTTATTCTTGGGCTTATTTGCAGCATTCGGTTACTTACGGCCCGTTACTGTCATTTTCTGCTTGTGGGCCAAATTCAGCCCGTGGTTACAGTCGGCCCGTTTGTGGTCCGTTAGTCTATTGGGCCATTTTCATAGCATCACCAAATACGGCCTATTAACGGCCCGTTATGGTCAGCCAATAAAACGTACAATTTCCATTATAGGCCCGTCTACGGCCCATTAAAGGCCAGTACAAGACCCATAAATGAGTCGGCGGCCCATGGATCCTACGTGACGTAGAAGGCCCATGGATCCTGCGAGACATAGAAGGCCCATGGACACTGCGAGACGTAGAAGGCCCATGGATCCTGCGAGTCGTAGAAGGCCCATGGATCCTACGAGACGTAGAAGGCCCATGGTCGGGCGAGTTGCCCCCTATTTGAACGATATAGCATATTCAAAGAATTATCCTACTCAATACTATCACCTCTAAAAAGCATACACTATACAACAAAGAGATCAAGGCATAGAAAGGTAGAATAATCCTACACTATACAATAAAGAAATTACAGCCGATTATACCCACTGGGCATTACGGTATGGCACAGGTGATAATAAAGCATACACAAATAGCAAATTACATACACTGGGCAAATACGGCTCATACATCATGGACACACATCAACTTAACTCCATTTGAACTATAATCTCTTCAGAAAATAGGATTGGTCGGATTCAGATAGCACAAATTTCAGTCTACAAAATCTCCAATTCCTTCATGGTTACCTTAGTGTCTTGTTTTGTTTTTTTGACTCCTGCATCTAATACCTGCATGCCCAGTCTCAACTTGTTGATTATACGTTGACAATCATGTACATGTTGTCTTGCCACCTCTAGTTGATGCTCGAGAACATCAGCACATTCCAATTCCAATCCATAATCATTCGGTAACAGCCATGCTGCACTGCTCGTAGATTTTTGTGTTGATGTCACTTCATCCTGAAATGTTTCTGTAAGTACACATGACTAGGGCAAAAATATAGTTACAACAGTGAAGCGAACAAGACACTATTTTGTACTACATGGCAAAACTGGACTAACAATAATGTTACACGTCACTTTCAACAAAAAAATGTTACACATCATGAAGCATAAGCAGGTGATATCTTAAAAATTATAAAAAAGATAGTCTGTGCAGCCTGCATACAGAAATCCCTCTTAGCTCACCAGAGGAGCGTGATGTTGGGGCCCAATCGAAAACACAGACAAGTTACAAATTTAGACCGCATGTTGCGTATAAGTAAGCAAGCAGTTGGCCATTCTGTACCTCAATTAAAGTCTTAGGGAGCATAATGAACAGCAGAGGGTTTCATACAAACATACTACAGCAGGCAAAACTATGCAATCATTAGCATAGTATAAACTAGATTTTGAGCCTCATGCAATAATAGTTGGTTAATAGACTTCAAAGCTTCAGGCACACTTCGGCAGAGTAATTAAATGGTAAGGCCTTTAATTATGTCAACTAATAGTGATACAAGTACCGAACATCAGGCATAACTATTTGGGCATCTCATTAAGTGAGGACAAATAAAGCAATTGATAAGAGAAAATTAACTATGCCTGAAACAAACAAGGAATTGAACTGTTGAGTTGCATACAGTGACTTACCTTAGCAGGTTGAAGAGGCTCAGCGCAGCTCCTACTTCTCTTGCAAGGCTCCTTCCTAACATCTTGTACTTGGAAATCCTCAATCTTATTTTCATTGCACCCCCTCTACAAGGTGACACAAACTAGTTACTCGTCTCCTTGGAAGATAAATATGCATACTTTCCAGTCTGTGAACACAAAAGGATGAGATTATAACAAAACAACACCACATAATGAAACATGCCGCATCTCTTGCACTTGCACACAATGAAATGAGCATTTACTATGTCTGCACTATGTAAAAACTAGGCATACCTTCGAACTGGATCTCCAGGTACTCTTGGAGAGCCTACTGTAGTGTACAGCCAAACCTTTATTCACCTATGAGTTAGACAAGGCCCCACTACAGCAGCCCTTAGTGTTTAAATCGTTGACAAGCTCTGTTAGAGTGTTAGGTCAAGAACATCAAGTAATCAAAGCAAACAGTCCTAGTATGGCTGGCTAATGCAAACAAGCAATTGAACAGATGTGTGAGCAAATCTTACATATCAAGAAAAGAAGCAAAGAAGGAGGCTTAAAGACCATCACTTGACTGACCAGATTTAAGGGGCATTTAAACATCATGTGCAACGTATGAACTAACATAAACATTGCATGTTCCAGATTCTACAATGGAATGCACATGTATTAGGTTATGCCATGTATGATGATGCCTAAATGTACATATAGCAGGCAGGAGTGATTCATCATTGCACGCACAATTGAATTGCAGGTTAAGGGCCAGTTCGATTCCGCCTTTTCAGGGTATATTGTCAAAATAAGCCATAAAAGATGTAAAGAAGTCATTTTTGAGTTATGGGCTTGGGCTTAACTAATTTCACTTTGGAGGGGCGTGTTTCGGGTAGAACCTCACTAAAAATTGAAGGGAAGGGGAATGATGAGCTGCTATAAGCTGCTCCTGCTGCTGCTATATGATGAATTGCTATGAGCTGCTCCTGCTGCTGCTATATGATGAATTGCTATGAGCTGTTGCTGGTATATGATGAATTGCAGACTGCTGCTGTTGTATGATGAGTTGCTATGATCTGCTGCTGCTGCTATATGATGAGTTGCTACAAGCTGCTCCTGCTGCTACTATATGATGAATTGCTATGAGCTTCTCCTGCTGCTGCTATATGATGAATTGCTATGAGCTGCTACTGGTATATGATGAATTGCAGACTGCTGCTGCTGTATGATGAGTTGCTATGAGTTGCTGCTGCTACTATATGATGCTTTCAGGTGGTGCTGCTATATGATAATAACCAGCCACTTGGACCATCGAATTTCAACAAATAATTGTTCTTCATTTAAATGTGGGTCATGCGTTCTTCGTTTAAATTAGGCAATGGGATCTCTATGGAAAACATTGACCAAAGTAGATTGTGCCAAGTAGATGGTATCTATGTATTTGCATTTTGAGCAAATAATGATGGTCTGTTTTCCTATCATATTAATTACTGCACTGGGTTCAATTTGTGATGTTTGCAAGTCAAATTAATTTCCATATGTGCAGCAAAATGAAAAATATATATAATGCAATCTAGACTTTCCAATGACCATACCAAAGATAAGCTGAAAACGCGATGAAAAGAACTGGTTGGCGTATTACATGGAGCTTATATTCACAGGTGCTTATTTTCTTAGGATAACTCGTAATACCTGTCTAAGAAACTTGGCTAATAGAACTAGCATACAAATAACATGCCATGATGATTGCAATGGAGGAGTGACGTACCATAGCACACTGTATAGGCTCACCGCTGCCTCTCCTTTTTTTGCGATATTCCATGAAATTGCCACATACATGTTGTACTTTTTCATTGTGTAACCCTATCTGCAAGTTGACACGGCTAATTTCAGACATCTCTACATGATACTACATTGCATATCCCTTGCGCATATTTAAACCACCAATTAACGATTGTGTGCGTACCATAAACTAGCCATGACTCCGTATGCTGGACTGGCAGGCACTCTAAGGGAGCCTAATGTAGTGCACTGGAATTCCTACATGCCACCTACGATTTTGTGTAATGTACTGCCCCTGTTCCTAAATATATGTCTTTGTAGAGATTCTAGTATGGACCACATACAGATGTATATAGATGCATTTTCGATTGTAGATTCACTCATTTTGCTCCGTATGTAGCCTATAGTGGAATCTCTAGAAAGACTTATATTTAGGAATGGAGGTACAAGGTAGTATCATGTTTGACATCTACATATCTAATTTAGCAGCCAGTAGTAGAAATCATTGTCTGCACAAAGGGATTACTGGTCGAAAATCCTAGCAAAGCACGCTGGCAGGCACAGAACAATACAAGAGAGAGAGAGACGCGCTTACAAGATCATAGCAATGCCTCTGTCCAGGATCTTGGTTGGCCAAGCTGTTAGATCCAGAAGAAACATCGTCCTTGTAGTTTTTGCCAGCTGCATAACAGGTAACAGCGACCGGTTAGTATATTTGAAGTACATCGGGCAGGTGATGCTGGATGGGTTTAAAGGTGACAAGTACCTAGGCCGTGGTGGGTGCTTGGCATCTCTCCAGACGGTGGGAATTAGGTTAGAAACGTCGAGGGTGATGACGCTGCGCTGGCTGTCGGGGTCCGGTAAGGAGATCTAGAACCGTCGAGTAGGGTGTTTGTGGAGCGGCTCCGGTAGGGTGGACTATGGTGTGGGCGAAGCAAATCTGTGGCCGTGGACGAGGGCGTAGGTGAAGCTGCTCCGGTGGTTGGGTTAAGGATGGTGTCGACGATGCAGATCTGCAGCCGTGGACGGGGCGTCAGAAGCTGCTCCGGTGGTTGGGTTAAGGATGGTGTCGACGATGCGGATCTGCGGCCGTGGACGGGGCGTCAGAAGTTGCTCCGGTGGTTGGGTTAAGGGTGGTGTCAACGATGCGGATCTGCGGCCGTGGACGGGGCGTCAGAAGCTGCTCCGATAGGTTGGATGAGGGTGTGAGGAAGCGGATCTGAGGCCGTGGACTTGTGAGTTGGCAAAGCGGCCCCGGTAGGGTTGAGAATGGTATAGGCGAAGCTACTCCGGTAGGGTTGACGCTGGTGTCGGCGAAGCAGCTCCGGTAGGGTTGAGGAAGGTGTCGGCGAAGCGCCTCCGGTAGGGTTGAGGAAGGTGTCGGCGAAGAGGATCACAGGCCGTCGACGGGGGCGTCGGTGGGGCGGCTCCGGGGGGTGTGGACGAAGCGTCTCCAGTGGGGAGTACGAATGAGCCACTGCAGATGCGCGGCGGTTGACGAGAGTATCGGCGAAGCAGATCCGGCGCCGTGGACAAGGCCGGCACTGAATGGGCTGTGGTACAGTGGGGGATGAGCAGTCTACTTGTTTCTAGGGGAGGTGGGAGGGGTAGATGCGGCCGCAGAAGCAGATCCGGCGAGGTGGACGCCGCTGGCAGTGAATGGGCTATGGTACGCCGGTGGATGAGTAGTCTAGGGTTTCGAGAGGGGAGGGGAGAAAGGGCGATGAAGTACGGACGGCATGATGTAAGATGCTCTAGTGCTGTGGAGTTAGTCGTTTTTGCGGGAGGAGGGGAGAGGAAATGAGGGTGGCGTGTAGTGGGGGGAACCGGAAGTTACCAAAGCAGCCCCGACCTATCATGTGGATGAGGGCGGTATTGTAACCGTTGGTCTCCGTGCACCAAGGACAAAAGGGGGATTTCGCATGCTAAAGACTAAGGTGGCGGAAATTTTAGAAGGAGGCGGGAGATTTTGGACCGTGCTAGCGGGAAGGTCATGCTAGACTGTGTACATGGGGCACGCGTCAGCAGTTAATAACTGGTGTGAAGTCCACCCCAGAAAAAAAGACAATAACTCGGGATGATGCGCCGATAACTTGGACGTTCACACGGGCGCGGCCAATCGTACGGGTGTAGTGGCGCGTTCAAAAAAAAGGGATCAAACGCTCAGCCTATGTATTTCTCGTGTAAATAGATAATTTAGTGCCATTGGTTATTTACTTTAAACATAATGCATTGATGTGTTAGTGTAGAGGCACACAAAAAGAAATGGATATTCTAGTTAGCTACTTAAAAGTGTTACCTCATATGATTACATAGCCTCCATTTCATAAATTGCGTAACCGTTGAATTCATATATGAATATTACATATATATTACTTCAAAATAGAAACTTAAATCATCCAAGACTAATGAATTTGAATGCAAGAGTAACAATGGTGCATGTGCATGATAGCTACATTGGTTGTTTGAAGAAACATCATTGTAACTTTGGCATGCACAACTGAAAAAGGTTTATTTAAATAGAAAAAATGTGATATGTGAGTGTCCAATCTTTATAGCGTTGAATCAATATTGTACCTTTGGCCACGATACGAAGTAGATATTGACTTATGTTCAAGCGATGCACGTCCACAGTCGCTAGATAGTGATACGTGAATGAATTGTGCAATCTCTCTCACACGCATACATATCTCATTTCCCTGTGGGCATCGGAATCACACACGCGCACTTCGTGTATTTCTCTCCCTCTGTCAGGGTTAAATTCGTCTTTCTACCCTGTCCTACAAGTATCTCACAAAGAAACACACACACTCTATATGTCTAGCACACCCACCCCTTTAATTCCGCCCACCCACAGCCACTAATGTATCAAAGTATAATAATGTCTCTCACACATATGCTATCTACCTATCCCTTAATATAGCTAGATATGTGTCACACAAACTCCTTCTCCCTACTAGCAAGATGCCCATGTGTGTTGCACGGAACATCAAGATGCATTTGTATGAGAAGTTTATCTTGTGGGGGAAAAGGATGAACGAGGGAATGCCTTATTTGCAAATGCGGAGAGGGGTGTGGGTATCTTTTTGCAAAATTGCCATATTTTCCTTCATGTCCGTCGGATATAAATCGGATGGCCTATATTGCAGGATGGCAGGAACACCATCATCACCAACTCTGTTTTTTATAAGAGTAGAGATATGTGAGTGTCACTGTCCCCTCCCCCCACCCCCAAACACACACTTCCCAACACCGGAGTAGGGTGACACCTCGATCTTGATACTAATCTATCGACTGGCTTCTCTCTCAAACATACACACGCACACACTACCCGGCACTGAAGGAGTAGGGTGACACCTCGATCTTGATACTAATCTATCGACTGGATTCTCTCTCAAACATACACACACACACTACCCGGCACTGAAGGAGTAGGGTGGCACATCGATCTTGATAGTAATCTATCGACTCCTCTTTCACACACACACACACACACTCTCTAGTTGTGCCTCTGTGCCTACCGCGCACACTCTCGATACGTATTTCTCTCCCTCCCCCCCCCCAACAATGACAGCATAAGGGTGACAACTCGATCTGATCATAATCTGTCAATTGGTTTCTCTCTCAAACATTGTGTCTTGGTGCCTCGCTCGGTAGCCCCTCGATATGTAGACTTCTCGCGCACGCACAACTGTAGTGACGATGACGCTGAACCCAGTGTGCCTTGTTTTTACCGGCCTCATGTGATAGTTTTCACCCTGTTTTCTGTTAATTAACAAGGCAACCTTTTCTTTGTTACTACTCCCTCCGTTCCAAAATAGATGACTCAACTTTGTACTAACTTTAGTATAAAGTTGGGTCATCTATTTTGGAACGCAGGGAGTACTAGTGCATCTGAAATCATTCGGGGCAGACATAAAACATATCACTTCAACCCAATTATCGCAGCAACTACTTTAAAAGAAATTAGCTACCTGCCCGTGCGTTGCACGGAACATCAAGATGCATTTGTATGAGTAGTTTATCTTGTGAGAGAAAAGGCTGAACGAGGGAAGGCCTTATTTGCGAACATGGAGAGACGTGTGGGTATATTTTTGCAAAATTGCCATAGTTTCTTTCCTATCCGTTAGATATAAATCCGACGGCCTATATTGCAGGATGGCGCGCACACCATCATCACCAACTCTGTTTTCTACTCCCTCCGTCCGAAAATACTTGTCATCAAAATGGATAAAAATAGATGTATCTAAAACTAAAATACGTCTAGATACATTTCCTTTTATCCATTTTGATGACAAGTATTTCCGGACGGAGGGAGTATTTGTCTTTTTACAGATTTTAACAAGTGACTATGACCAGACCTTACCAACATACTCAAAAAAGTAGTCCATAATTTTGATGTTACCCTCTTTTCTTGGCGGTGCAGTGCCATCTGGATAGCTCATAAATAAATCAAGGACAAATCTGACCCCTTCCTGAAAAGATATATGTAGCAAAATGAGTGAATCTACACTCTAAAATATGTCTACATACACATCCGTATGTGGTAGTCCATTTGAAATCTGAAAAAGACAAATATTTAGGAACGAATGGAGTATATATAAGAGTAGACATGGAGATATATCTCCAGCATGGTCTACAACAAAAATGTGCTGGGCTGGTTAGCGTCGGATGCTCGCAACGCGATGACATGAGTTTGAATTCTGTCTTTTAACTTTAGATTTGTATATTATATATTACTCTACTTATTTAATATATACTTCTTTCGCTACTGTACTGACAGTGGAACCCACAGAGTACTTAGAATATTAAGGATGGACTTGTTTCTTTTTAACTTTCTGTACGAAGCTGTAGCCATCCTGCAAGTCACGTGTACACTATACATGCAATTAACTTTTTATAGAGGGACAATCATACAGGCAATTAACTCAAATGGATTGGATGTCACTCTATTATTTCCAGCATAAAGAGCATCTCCAATGGCAGCCGGCAAATTTCCTCCCGCTTCCTTCCGCGGAGGACGACATCAAACGCCAGCGGCATACATTTTTACAACTCTAACCAACCAGATGAAATTCGTGCAAACACGGACTGATTTCATATAAGCATGAAGGATTTCATATAAAAAAGCCGGATCTTCATATAAACATGATGGATTTCATTACATTTACATGAACTAAGAGGTGCCAATCCGGCTCTCTTGTATAATTAATACTCCCTCCGTCCGGAAATACTTGTCCTAGAAATGGATATATCTAGACTTATTTTAGTTCTAAATGGCCGCCCACGGATCCCTTTGTCTTCCTCATGTCCGTCAGACACTTGCAGGGTCGACGAAGGTCCTCGGAAGAGACGAAGCAGCAAAGAAACCACCTGAATCCGCGGTCGTCGCCTCGGCGGTGGCCTTCATGGGTCCCAAGTGGCGGCGGCCTCCCGTGTTCTACTTCTCCTCGATGATGGCGGCAGACAGGGAGAAGCTGGCCACCGACTGGTCGCTCTCCATGCACCCGGTTTCTGTCTCTGTCTGCATGGCGTTGCCGCAGGCACGGGAGGCGCGCCCACAGACATGGGAGGCGCGGCCACCGCAGACACTGGTGGCACGGTACGACGCGACAGCGATGGCGCCCGTACAGGCATGCTCGCCGCCATGCCGGCGTGGAGCAACTCGCCACTCCTCATAAAGCTGAACTGGAGCGGCGAGTTGTTGAACCACGCGCCTGCTTGGGGCGGCAACTGGCTCCGTCGGGCCAAGCGAGGTTGGTCAAGCACTGAGCAGCCTCGCCCGTATCCGGAGGGCTCGGCGGGCCACCCAGCCGGGTAATATGCCGGAGAACGGCTCATCGAAAGCCATCGGAATGGTGGAGAAAATGGTGAAGGAGGAGATGGGGGAGTGGCGGAGGGGTGAGATTCTTGCCCGCTGTCTGGCTGGCCTCGTGTAAATAGAGGGCGGACGGTAGGAGCTTGGCCGGCGTCTGGCCTCGTTTAAACTGAGAGCGGAGGGGAGGAGCTCGGCCAGTGTTGTGTTTAATTCCGGCCTACTCATGAACGGACGTGTGGCCGGAGTAGGACTCTCGGTTTGCATGCAGGTTTAACAGAGGGGTTTAATGGAGGTGCCGAGCGTGCAGCGGGCGGCGCAGTACTATTCAATTTGACAGCATTAAAGAGCCGTCAAATCACAAAGGCCCTCGCCTCTCGTGAAACCGACCGAGCTAGACTGCCCCGCCCTCTAGCCTTTTAAAAAATGTATATACTCCACTTTTGTACAATAGTAGTATCGATGGATTGCGCCATGGAGCAAAACTTGAAATTAAAAAAAGGTGTTACATATAGAGAGCGCTCGTGAACTATGTGTCATACATGGCAATAAATAAAGTACTACATGATACTTATATGATACATAAGTATTATTAATACAGTTTTGCTAGAACTCATCTAGATGAGATATAATTTGGTCTCATTCATCTTTTATAGCCATTGGATGTGATGCTATAAGATGCGTGTGTGCTGACGTGGGTTGTATTTGTTCTTGTACAACAAACTGACCACTGCATGTCATGTTTGATAGTCTCAAGTCATTAAAAGAATACAAGCCCCACATCTCTTCTTGGTTGATTCCTCTATTTATGTCAAAAAATAAGAAACAACGTGAGAGTTAATGCACCACGCCTATGTGTTAGACTAGCCACAATGGTGAGTAACATACACTAGTAACATACACATATCCCTAGACTATGTTACTACGTTCATAGTGGGTACTACCTCCGTCCTGGTTTACAGGTCCCTTTTATAGTTTGTGCCAAATGTTAATGCATGTCAAGAAAAATTATCTCATTGGATTCGTCTTTGAACATAGTTTTGAAAAATATAATGTTTGGTGACATGCGTGAATATTTTCTTAGTTTAATCTATGGTCAAAATTTGGCAGGAAATACAATGGGGACCAATAAACCCAGACAGAGGTAGTAGTAACATAAGTGTGGTAACATGCAAAGCTTCATTTATTAGGTTATAGACTCATATTGCACTGGGACATGTGATGTTACAGTAACTAGCTAAGTTATTAGGCTAGTCGTAATGGCGAGTACATCCACAGTGCATGGTATCATAAGTTAGTATCATAGCTAACTTCATTTATTGCCATGCATGACACATAGTAGCACACCATTTAATATAATACGGTATCATGATATGATATTCAACTCTCTCTTTCTTCATTCAATTCTATGCCACCTCATCAAATTTGCCTAGTTGGCATCCATGATACTACCTATGATACTACTATTACGACTAGCCTTATAACTACCTCTCTCCTCATTAACTCACTGCCACATAAGCAAATTTGCCAAGTTGGACTCGATGTTACTGCTGAAGTTACTCCTACGGTGGCTAGTCTTACTAGTATTTGGTTTTCGTAAGATGACTAATAATACTCACCTAGACGGAGGGAGTATTCGATTTGACCGCGGGCGGCACAGTTCTCGATACGCCTTTAATGCAGACGAGGGAGGGAGTAGCAGTTCTCGATATGTAGAACGGCCAATGCATCCTCCTTCAATTAATGCATGAGGGAAGTAATGGGAGGAGGTATGGGAAAAGAGGTTGCACGATGTGAATGCAACGCAGTTTGCCCTCATTGCCCTCATATAAAGGCGCCCCTCCTCCATTCCAATGCATATACCACATCATATGCACCTAAGCACTTGCCTAAGCACCTACACTAAGCGCAAAAGAGCTCGCTCCAGACCCATGGCGGCGATGCGCGTGAGCGGCCAGCGGCTGCGCCAGATGATCCACGATGCCGGCCTGCGGCATGGCGCTGAGGATCGTCTCCAGACGGTGTTGGAGACCGGCTGGTGGATGGCCGCCGTAGACGCCAACTACGACTCTCAGTTGGACCAGATGATCGTTGCCACCAGCAACAAGTTCACCGTCCTCAAGAAGCTCACAGACGACATCGTCGTACTCCTCCAGCCCGCGCGCTCGGGCTCCTCATTGCCTACCAACCTAATCGGCCTCCATGGCCCGAACCTCTTTCAAGCACTGGTGGCCCTGCGACTGCCCGCCGACGCCATGAAGAATGTCCACCTGGAGGTCGCACTCGCCGCGAGGTGCCTCGCCCTGCAGGAATTCGTCGACCTACACATCCACACGTACGAGCAAATCGTGTACATAGGTATCTACAAGGCCAGTGAGGACGCTACGACGTTGGCCTTCCTCAACCGGCTGGAAGCCTTGGATGCCTTTGTTGAGAAGCACCTCGACCTCACCACAAAAGCCTCCGCTCCTTAGCCGCCGGACGGTGGCCCGGCGCACTAAGTTAAGGAGGAGGAGGTCGTACGTTCGTGGATCCATCTTTCTTCTTGCCTTCTGTAACCACCACTGCGATCACATCATCGTGGCCTTAATTCTTATTGTGCTATTGCATTCTCATTCGAGCCAATACCGACATGTGCGATCCCTTTGCTTAATTATATGCATTACTGTAACTAGTACTCCATCCATCAATTTGTAAGTTGTGCTTACCTTTTCCATCAACTTCGTGCATCGCGCGGGCATCTTGCTAGAAACACTAGAATATGTCGATATAATCTGTATGTGATAGTCCATTTGAAATCTCAAAAAAATACAAATATTTAGGTACGGAGGGAGTAATATATTAGGAGTATATCAAAACAATAGTGATTTATTTCAAGTTTGTGAACAAATACTACTATTCTACTACTTTGGATCCGTTGCAACGCACGGGCACATTGCTAGTAAAAGGAAAAGGCCTGCCACGTTCGCGTCGCACCCACACACACCCGGGAATCGGGAGTACAACACGGCCCGTCCGGCACGAAACATAGCTTAGGGAAGGCGTGTTGCCTGCCTAGCATTTTCACTTTCACGTGGAACCGCCCCTTGAGCAAACCGACACCCTGCCCGCCGCCGGGTTGGAAAACAGAAACAAGGGGAAGATCTAGCTGTAGCACGGAAGCCAAGAAATTTTGTGTCAGATGGGGCTCGTTGATAGAGTAGGATCATTCCGTATTAGTACCACTCCTGTCGTGGAATTGTCACGTCAGATGTCCTCGTGAAAGGACTTAGTTGTGGAGCCATCACAACTAGGAAGCTTGAAGGGGTTAAATCGGGACAAAGGACACGAGAGGGTTTATACTAGTTCGGCCCCTTACGGTGAAGGTAAGGCCTACGTCTAGTTGGGTTGGTATTGATGTTTCGATGACCAGGGAGCGAGATACGCTATGCCTGGCTCTCGATGAGTTGTTTCTTGCCTTAAGCCGCCAGCAGGTCATCCCCTTATATACACGGGTTGACGCCCTGTGGCTTGCAGAGTCCCGGTCGGCTTATAAACAATGTCCGGCTCGGTGACTAGTTAAATCTACCTTATGTTACAACTCATGCCATCATGGCGGTTTACTACAACGGACTTAAGTCACCTGTGGGCCTTAAGCCCTTTATTGAATCGCCATCTTCATGCTTGGTCTCGGGCTTCTCTCTGACGAGTCTCTTGGTGTAACCCGGCCCCTCCTAGGCGGCTTACACAAATAGTTATATCCCCAACATTAGGCCCCAGATTGATTTGAACCTATTCATGTCAATCTAGAAAATATTTTTAAAGAATTAAATCTTCAGTCTTCTGACTATACAGAGGGTTTTTGTTAACCCGCCATGACATCATCTTCTGGATCCGTCTTAACCCGGCGTGACATCATTCTTCCTTTAATTCATTTTCTATTCCATCGAATCCTTCAACGGATCTGTTCTTTATTGATTGTTCCGAAAATCAAGGCGTTGGGGCCGCTGGATAGTAATTCTTATCTCCTCGTTTCCCGTGCCGTCTCAGTTATCCTCTCCCTATAAATAGCCGTGACTTAGGTCTTTTCCCTTTTATCCTTTCACTCGTCTTCTTCCTCTCCTCTCTGCCACTCGAGCTCCGCCGCCATCGCCATCGACCCCCTCGTCTTCATCGACTCATACCGCTGCATCGACCTGACTTTGACCAGAGATCGACGGTGAACCTCCGAAGCTCGTCCTTATCCTTGAGTTCCTCTCTTCCCCTTTCTTAGATCTACCTTGAAGCTCTGCCGAGTTCGTCGGTGTTCATCACTGCCCGATGCAAACCCTTGTTAGTTTTCACTTCCAATGCCCTGTTTAGATCGAAAAAACTGTGCAGAACTGCTGCGGTAGTTGTTTGTGTTGATCTTGCATAGAAATAAATCTCATTTCCCTTGTTTAGAAACCATCTTCGAGTGTATGAACTTCTCTGCCCTATTTTTAGGTCCAGAAGATTTCTCTTTCAGAGCAATACTTTGATTCAGAATAATAGTTGTCGACTGTGAAACTTGTTTCTATCACCCAGCAAACTTCTTCTTCCTCTCATGATCTTAAGAGTTCTTGAATTGCTCTTGACACTGCTAGCGGCTTAAATATTATTGCACAATCACCCTTATGTCATTAGGCCCCTTTCTTTAAGCCGCCACTTTGAATAATTTTAGATATTTCTCCCGGGTTAAAGTTGAACCGGAGCTTTCTTATTGTGTCGTAGGCCACTGTTGTCATGGCTCCTAAAGCGGCCAAAGCCCCTGTGACTTGCAATTGGGTTCCATCCACAGTGACCAAAAGCAAACTTGCCGAGTTCGTGAAATCCGGCCATCTGCCGAAGAGGGAGGTCATGTCTTATCGTGTCCCTAACCCGTCTGAGGAAATACCTCAACCCAAAGATGGGGAGGTAGTAGTTTTCACGGATCACATGAACCGGGGATTTGCCCCTCCCGGCTCAAAATTCTTCAGGGAAGTTCTGAACTTCTTTGACCTTAAACCTCAAGATATTGGACCCAGTTCCGTGTCAAATCTCTGCAATTTTCAAGTCTTCTGTGAGGTGTACCTGGGAGAGGAGCCAAGTCTGCTTTTGTTCAGAGAACTCTTCTATTTGAACCAGCAAAATGAATGTGCCAAAGGGCCTAGTCTTGAACTTGGCGGCATCTCAATCCAGCGGCGGAGAGACTGTCTTTTCCCTTATGCTGAACTGCCAAGTCACCCGAAAGATTGGAACCAGACGTGGTTCTACTGTCAAGATACATCACCGGCTGATGAGAAGCCTCTGCCCGGCTTTCGCGCCCTGCGCCTCGAATCCAATCATCCGCTGGCAGATAAGTTATCCGCTATTGAGCGCCTGCCTCTCAACCCCACCATCAAGAAGATCAAAGCTCTTCTAGGGAACGGGTTAAACGGCATCGATCTGGTTCGAGTCTGGGTCACCGGCGGATACTACCATTAAGCCGCCGCTCCGGCTTAATGTGTACTTACACAGGCGAAAAGGATGACCCAATCCGTCATAGTCCTGATGATTTACCAGACGATGTGGTAGATGCTACAGTCCAATCTCTGTTGAAGGAGGGCACCGTAACCAGTAATGCCTTCGGCTTACTTCCCTTCTGCAAGAAGAAGCCGGCCCCTGCGGTAAGTTATCAATCTTCAAAAATACTCTTTAACATGTTATACCTTCTTGTATTTACGATTCCTTATCTTTTCCACAGGTTGATGACAATTTCTGGAAGGTCAAGTATGACCACGAGGCTGACAAACAAGCCAAGGCAGCCAAGAAAACTGAAAGGAAAACCGCCAAGACGGGAACCTCAAAGAAGAAGAAACCCAGCGCCTCTGACTTGCTAAAATTGGATGATACTTCTTCGGATGATGAAGAGGTAATTCTTTAATTTTCTTAACTCCCATGTCGTTATTTTACTGACATTCTATCCTTTCAGGAGGATACAGGGAACAGTCAAGCAGTTGAAGAAGAGGTAACTATAATCTCTTCCGACTCAGAGCCTTTGCCAACACAAAAAATCCAAAGGGTGACCCGGAAAGTAAGATTTTCACATCCTCTAGCTTACCAAGATCCTCAATTTCTTTTGAAGCAACAACAGCTTGAGAACCGGAGGCAAACTCGGGCCACTCAAGACGCTGAACTCTCCTCCGGCTTACCTGATGTAACCAGGAAGCGTCGAACCGAGGTTACCTCCGATTTACATTTTGCTTTTCCTTTAGCGGGTATAATTCGTCAACCTCTCAATTCATATGACTCCAATTATCAGGATGCTTCTCCGTCTTCCGATGAGTCGATGCAATCAAACATGCCAGTTTTTAAAACAGCTCCCGGGTAATGCAACCTTTCTTACCTTAAGTCTTTCCATACTTATACGTTGATACTCATCCTTCCACTTTGATTGATAGCCTGCAAGTGAAGCCCAGCAAGAGGGCAAAGAAGAACAAGCCGTCCCAAGACCCGGTGGTCACTGAACCGGCGATTGACTCATTCGTTCTTGACGGCTCCACCCATCAGCCACTGCCTGAACCGGCTTTTGATATTCCGGTGTCAACCTCTGACCCGCCTGCAGAAAACGTTGTCCACGATTCTGATAACCCGGAAGTTCCTAGCCCGGTCAAGACGACTGATCCAGAAGTTGTGTTTCTGAAAAGCCAATATGTTGAACCAGGCCAGCCTACTGTTCTTGCTCAATGCACTGCCAAGGAGGAGTTTGCTCAACATCGGAAAGCCAAACAAGATATCACTGATTATACTCACCTAAGCATTGGTGATATAGTCTCGGGTTATCTGAACCAAGTGCACAATAGCCGTGACCTGGAAATTGACATGGTGAAGCAAATACAGCATAAATCTGAGGTATAACTTTAACTTTTTCCTGAACCTTACTTACTGTACCAGCCCCCAAGTCTATAGCTTATGAATGAATATGCTATAGACTTAGAAATCTACATACTGTTAGTTTGTCCGATTTAAAGTGAATACAGTTAACCCGGTGATAGCATGAGTCTTTTGAATTGACACATTAGCCCCCAAGTGTCAAGTATCTTTACTTCTAAAATGCTTGAGACTTAATATGTATGACTCGGAAAATAAGTTAAAAAATTCTTCGAGCATACATTAGCCCCCAAGTGCGAAATATCTTTACTTGTAAAGTGTTTGGGACTTGAATATTACCTTATGATGATCCTTACCATAACCTCATGTCAATGCAGGCCACCGTAAGTCAATTTGAATCGAAGATTGCTGACCTGAAGAGCCAGCTGAAGCTTCAAGAGCTTGAAATGCAGAAAGCAAACTCCAAGTTTGAATTCAGCATCTCTGAACAAGAGAAATTGAAGAAAATTTTTGAATAGGAGAAAAAAGCTTGGATTGATGAGAGGGCTTCACTAGTGACTCGGGCCGAGACAGCAAAAGCATCTCTTGCAGAGGCAACAACCAAACTGTCCGACTTAAAGCGGCAGATATCCCAGATGGTCTCAGCCATCTTCGGTAAGCCACTCTGAAAAACCTTAAACATTGTAATCTTCCAAGGATTATTGTGATAATTATCTCCGGCTTATTGTTATGCTTGTGACCATACAGGCCCCAAGAGTACCAACCTTAAGCAGAACATGCTGATCAAGCTCAAGGCGGTTTATACACTTGTGGAACAGCTGTAATCCGAGTCACAACATGCCTTGGCCGTTGTGGCCTTATCAAATACTTCTCCTCGCCTCCTACAAGATGTGCTGAAGCATCTCGCAGTGCTACCTCAACGGATTAAAGATTTAAGGCAGGCATCGGCAAGAGCCGGAGCCGTGGCCACATTAAGCCGGGCAAAGGCATGGTGCCAGAGCTTGACTTGGATGATCTTACTCTTGGATATCCAATCCTGAAGGAGGATGGCTCTGTGTTTGATGATCAAGACTTCGTCGCCTGCGTAAAAGTTGTTCGTCCCTTGGCGACTCTCATTGGCGATACTGACCTCACCAAGTATTCGCCGGGCTATGATAGCGAGAACCGGAGAATCCCAAATGTTCCGTATGACCGAGTCAGCCTGATTCCTCCAACGCGTAAGCATACCTTTGCCCTTGAAGTGGACCCGGCCGGTTTAATAGATGATGAGGCTGAATTTGAAGCCTTTAGCGGCATTGACTGGGCCTCGTCCACCTTCCAAGACAAAGCAACCGACGGAGAGGCGGAGAAGGATAACCCGGAGCCATCAAGCCCGCCACAGGAATGAGCTGCCAGGCATCTTAACCTTTGTCAAAATGATGTTGCACTTTATTCAGGCTCAGGGAGTCTTGTAATAGGATAGAAAAACTTCTCAATGTTTATCATGCCTTCGTGCATGTTTATGGCACTTAACAATTTCATAAGCCGCAATTAGCCTATATCCCCAGCTTATGTTGACCGTTTTATCTCCTTGAAGTTAAATTTTCCTTGCCTTACTCTGCACATAAAACAAACAAAACTCTCTTGGGCGGTTTACTGCGCCAAGGGTTTATAAAGTATTTGATAACCCGGAACATAGCATAAAAACGTCATATATAGGCCGATTTAGGATTATTTATAATCGTAATAGCATACCTACGAACCCTTTGGTAACCTTCCCGATTCACATGTACCTGGCACTTGTAGAACTGGGGGTAGTCAATACTGAACCGGAAGAACCAAGAATCATCTCCTCAAGAAGGTTCAAAGACAGTTAAAGTAAGGTTCATAAGCAATGTTCCCAGGCTCCTGATTCGAATACGATCAGAGAACCATCCCAAAGGGGTTAAGCTAAGATTCGGATACGATCATATAGCCCCCAGTGGCTTTGGCTATGCCGATCAAGTGGGTATCGACATCTATGTTCTCTTTGGTTCGAATACGACCTATGTTTGAACAGGAAGCCCCCAAGTGAACATAAGAGTTGTTTAATGAAGCTGATTCGAATACGATCCACGTCAGACCCAAAGGGGTTAAGCTGTGATTCAAATATGATCAAGAAGCCCCCAAGTGGGTTTGGCAGTATGCCGATCAAGTGGGTATCGACAGCTATGTTCTCTTTGGTTCGAATATGACCTATGTTTGAACAGGAAGCCCCCAAGTGACCACAGCTAGATTCAGATATGATCATAAGCCGGACCAAAGGGAAAGCCGGATTCAGATATGATCCGGTCAATGTTGGTAGTGTCCATCACCTGATAAAGAAGACATAAACACATTCTTTATGGAAAAAGGATAGAGGTCCTTCTTTATTGCTTTATATAATATGTACACTGTGAACATATATACATCTTTAAGAGCCGAAGGCTTTAAGTATAGTAATGCCGCAGATGAGCAATATTCCACAGCCAGCGAGTCTCCTCCTCCGATTTACGTGAGTCTTTGTGCTCTCGAACATCAATGAGGTAGTATGACCCGTTGTTTAGATTCTTGCTGACCACAAAGGGTCCTTCCTAAGGTGGAGATAGCTTGTGCATGTCAGATTGATCTTGGATGAGCCGGAGCACCAGGCCGCCTTCCTGAAAAGCTCTACTCCTAACCCGGCGGCTGTGATAGCGGCGTAGGTCCTGCTGGTAAATTGCCGAGCGGGCTATTGCCAAGTCTCACTCATCATCCAATCGGTCAAGTGCCTCCTGTCAAGCCTTTTTGTTATCCGCCTCAACGTAAGCCGCCACACGGGGTGAGTCATGTCGTATGTCACTTGGCAGAACGGCCTCTGCTCCATAGACCATGAAGAAAGGTGTGTATCCCGTAGATCTGTTAGGCGTAGTGTTGATGCTCCATAGCACAGAGGGTAACTCCTCTACCCAACAACCCGGAGTCCGCTGTAAGGGGACTAAAAGCCGGGGCTTGATGCCTCTCAGGATCTCTTGATTAGCTCTTTTTGCTTGACCATTGGACTGGGGATGAGAAACAGCCGAAACATCAAGCCGGATATGTTCTCTTTGACAGAACTCTTCCATGGCACCCTTAGAGAGATTAGTGCCATTGTCAGTTATGATGCTATGTGGGAAGCCAAAATGAAAAATCACCTTTTTTATGAACTGAACCGTCGTGGCTGCATCACACTTACTGGCCGGCTCTGCCTCAACTCACTTGGTAAACTTGTCCACTGCCACCAGCAGATGTGTCTTTTTATCCTTAGACCTTTTGAAAGGTCCAACCATGTCAAGCCCCCAGACCGCAAACGGCCAAGTGATTGGGATCATCCTCAATTCTTGAGCTGGCACATGAGCTCGTCGTGAGAACTTTTGACAACCGTCACATTTGCTGACCAGATCCTCCACATCAGCATGAGCCGTCGGCCAATAGAAACCATGACGAAAAGCTTTGGCTACGAGAGATTTTGACCTGGCATGATGGCCACAATCCCCTTCATGGATCTCACGGAGTATTTCTTGGCCTTCTGTAGGCAACACACAGCGTTGAAATGCCCCAGTGACACTTAGATGGTGTAACTCGCCGTTAACAATCGTCATGGACTTGGAACGCCTGATAATTTGTCTTGTCAAGGTCTCATCCTCAGGTAACTCACCCCGGGTCATGTAATCCAAATAGGGCACTGTCCAACCCGGGATGACATGAAGAGCTGCCACCAGTTGTGCCTCCGGGTCTAGCACCGCTAGTTCTTCCTCGGTAGGCACCTTGACTGAAGGGTTATGCAAAACATCAATAAAGGTGTTCGGTGGCACCGGCTTACGTTGAGATCCCAGCCGGCTTAAAGCATCAGCCGCCTCGTTCTTCCTTCGATCAATGTGCTCCACTTGATAACCCTTGAAATGTCTAGCCACAGCATCCACTTCTCATTGATAAGCCACCATGAGAGGATCCTTGGAATCCCACTTGCGTGACACCTGCTGAGCGACGAGATCTGAGTCGCCCAGGCACCTTACCCGGCTTAAGTTCATCTCCTTGGCCATCCAAAGACCATGAAGCAAGGCCTCGTACTCAGCTGCATTGTTAGTACATGGGAACATAAGCCGGAGGACATAACGAAATTCGTCACCTTGAGGGGAAGTTAAGACAATCCCAGCCCCCGAGCCTTCTAGCTGCCTGGACCCGTCAAAGTGGATAGTCCAATATGTGTTATCTGGCTTCCCCTCAGGTGCCTGCAAATTTGTCCGATCATTGATAAAGTCCACCAAGGCCTGAGACTTAATAGCAGTCCGAGGCATGTATTTCAAACCATGAGGCCCAAGCTCAATAGCCCATTTGGCGACTCATCCTGTGGCCTCCCTATTCTGGATGATGTCTCCCAAAGGGGCAGAACTTACCACAGTTATAGGATGACTTTGAAAGTACTGCTTCAACTTCCGGTTGGCCATAAACACTCCATAAACGAGTTTCTGCCAATGTGGATATCTTTGTTTAGACTCAATGAATACCTCACTGACATAATAAACCGGCCGCTGAACCGGATACTCCTTGCCAGCCTCCTTACGCTCCACCACAATGGCAATGCTGACGCCTCATGAATTGGCAGCCACATATAACAGCAAAGTCTCTTTATCAATTGGAGCCGCGAGAACCGGTGGCTTAGACAATTGTCTTTTCGAGTCCTCAAAAGCAGCATCAGCGGCATCGCTCCAGACAAAAGTGTCTGCCTTCTTCATCATTTGATACAGCGGTAGCGCCTTCTCACCTAACCGGCTTAAAGCGGCGACGCGACCCGCCAATCATTGAACATCATTGATGCACGCCAGTTTAGCCAGAGAGGTAATTGCCTTAATCTTCTCTGGTTAGCTTCAATGCCTCTGTTTGATACCAGAAAACCCAAAAGCTTGCCTGCAGGTACACCAAATACACACTTGGCCGGGTTAAGCATCATCTTGTAAACCCGGAGATTATCAAAGGTCTCTTTTAAATCAGATATCAAGGTTTCCTTTTCTCTGGACTTCACCACAATGTCATCCACATAAGCATGAACATTACGCCCAATTTGATCGTGCAAACAGTTCTGCACACACCGCTGATAAGTCGCCTGGGCACTTTTGAATCCAAATGGCATAGATACATAGCAGAGGGCTCCAAACGGAGTGATGAAAGCCGTCTTCTCCTGGTCCTTGACTGCCATTTTGATCTGATGATAACCAGAGTAAGCATCCAAAAAGCTCAAACGTTCACAACCCGCCGTAGCATCAATAATTTGATCAATACGGGGGAGGGCAAAGGGATCAGCCGGACAAGCCTTGTTTAAATCCGTGTAATCCACACACATCCGCCAAGTGCCGTTCTTCTTAAGGACAAGCACCGGGTTAGCCAACCACTCTGGGTGAAAAACTTCCACAATAAACCCGGCCGCTAAGAGCCGGGCCACCTCTTCCCCAATAGCCTTCCGTCTCTCCTCGTTGAACCATCGGAGAAACTGCCTGACCGGCTTATACTTTGGATCAATATTGAGAGTGTGCTACACCCGGCATGTCAGAAGGTTTCCATGCAAAGATGTCCCGGTTCTCACGGATGAACTCGATGAGCGTGCTTTCCTATTTAGGATCCAAATTGGCACTGATACTGAACTGTTTAGAGGCATCTCCTGGGGTAAAGTCAAAAAGCTTTGTCTCAGCGGCTGATTTAAACTTCAACGTCGGGTCATGCTCAGTAGTTGGTTTCTTGAGGGAGGTCATATCCGCCGGGTCAACATTTTCTTGATAAAATTTGAGCTCTTCGGCCGCAGAGGCCGACTCAACATAAGCCGCGTCGCCTTCTTCACATTCCAGGGCCACCTTCCGACTTCCATGCATAGTGATGGTGCCCTTGTGACCCGGCATCTTGAGCTGCAAATAAACATAACACGGCCAGGCTATGAACTTGGCGTATGCCGGCCGCCCAAACAGAGCATGATATGGGCTCCTGATTTTGACCACCTCAAACATTAACTTCTCAGCCCTGGAATCATGTTCGTCTCCGAAGGCCACCTCCAGCTCAATCTTGCCAACTGGGTAGGCCGATTTACCCGGAACCACCCCATGGAAAATAGTGTTGGATGTTCTCAAATTCTTCTCAGTCAACCCCATGCGCTGAAAGGTCTCGTAGTAGAGGATATTGATACTGCTACCGCCGTCCATGAGTACCTTAGTGAACTTATATCCACCAACCTGGGATGTCACCACCAAGGCTAACTGACCCGGATTATCGACCCGCGGAGGGTGATCCTCTCTGCTCCATATAATTGGCTGCTCTAACCACCTCAAATAAAGAGGAATTACCGGCTCAACAGAATTTACGGCCCTCTTATGAACCTTTTGGTCACGTTTGCACAAGCTAGTGGTAAACATGTGATACTGCCCACCACTCAACTGCTTGGATGGCTTTGGTAGCCCGACTGCTGTTGCTGCTGCCCTCCTTGACCAGACTGCTGCTGATTATTACCACCTGGGTTCCCCTGAAAACCGGAATTTGAGCCACCACCTGGGCCATGAAAGCCGCCAGCCAAACGCCTTCATGATTGCGCAATCCTTCCATAGGTGTGTGGCGGGGTGCTCCCGGGTGCCGTGTTTTGGGCAGGGCTCATTGAGTAGCTGCTCAAGAGATGGGCCTGACCCGCCTGACCGAGGCGGCTTACCCTTATATCTCTTGTTGTTACCTCGCGTGTTGGCATTGGCCACAAACTCCGGGTTACCGTCCGCCTTACGCTTATTGCCCCCTTGATTCCCCGGGTTATGCTGCTGACCCTTTCCACTGCCGTTCCTTTTTTCCTTCCCTGTCTTCTCATCGTCAGACGCGGGATCCTTGGTACTATCAGAATCGGCATATTTGACTAAAGCCTCCATTAGCATACCCATATCCGTGAGGTCACGTTTAAGGCGCCCCAGTTTCTGTCTCAGCAGCTCAAAGCGGCAATTTTTCTCCAGCATAAGGACTGCAGAGTCGGCATCCATCTTCCCGGAGGAATGAATGATCTCCTTGACCCGGCATACCCAATGGGTGGTGGACTCACCTTCCTGTTTCTTGCAATCCATCAAGTCCACAATCGACATAGATTGCTTACAGGTGTCCTTGAAGTTCTGGATGAACCGGGCCTTTAACTCGCCCCATGAACCAATGGAATTGGGTGGCAGGCCCTTTAACCAAGACCGGGCCGTTCCATCTAGCATCATGGTGAAATATTTAGCCATCGCTGCATCACTAACTTCCAACAGCTCCATGGCCATCTCATAACTCTCAATCCATGCTCCGGGCTGCAATCGACCGTGCAATTCGGCACCTTTTGAGGTCCCTTGAAGTCTTTGGGTAACCGCACATTATGTAAAGCCGGAACCAGACAAGGAACACCAACGGTTCTAGTGGCGACTCCCGCCTCAACGGAAGTTGTGGGATACTCTGGAAAATCTTGATGTGCCATCTGTTGAGCCGCCACCTGAGCCGCCTGCTTGTTCTCCTGACGTATTCGATCTTGCACCGGGTTATAGCCACCGGGCTGGTTACGGCGTTGGGCGTTGCTTGATAAAGCTTTCGACTCCATGTGTCTGCTGTAACTCGGGCTCCGGTTCTGGCGAGGTGGTGCTACCCAGGGCGGGGGAGTTGAATGAATCCTGTCCCGGCTGTAAGAATAGGTCTCCTGCTGAGCTAAGGCCGTCTGGAGGAGTTCTCTGACTCTCCGGGTCTCTACTTCCGCCGGGTCATCACCCTCCATAGGAAGAGCCGCCAAAAATGCTGAAGCTGCGATTAAGTTCTCCATGGGGTTGGGAAAGTGACTCGGTGGAACCGGCACATAACGCGGCGGTGGCATGCTTATGTGAGGTGGTGCCATCTCCCGAGGCTGAGTCGGCCCTCCTGTTCCGGCTGTCATAAACTGATTGGCCTCCGGCGGGTTACTTGGGCCGGCTCCGGGTGTAGCAAAAAGAACCCAAGGGTCATAATTCGGAGGTAACCGAGACTGAGTCTTCTGATGTCTCCTCCTCATTACCTCATTGGATGCGTTTAAGCTCATCGTGAGCTGGTAAGCTTCTGACTGCAAGCGTTGTGCCCGGGCGTCGAGAGCCGCCCGCTCTGTAGCTAGTATAGTATCCTCAGCTGCCAAGGCCTCCTTGGCCTGAGCTATCTCCTCACGCACCTGCGCTACCGTTGCGTCATGCTCATCTTTGTCTGCAGGAATAACCGTGGCGGTTAACAGGGCCGTAAGCTTGTCCATGAGATCCATCAACACCTGAGCCGGTGGGCGCATGGGGCCGCCTACCCCGGCTGCTCCTAATCTGGATGTGATCGCTGCAGCAGCTGTAGAGTTTGAATCGGGCTGAGTTCCAGCCATGAAGATCCCTGCCCATCTTGGCGGCTCATAGGGGTCCGGAATACTGATGCCATCGGAACAGCCCCCGAGCGCGCCGTCTTGTACCTGATACAACGAATCTGTTGAGCCGGTGGACAAATCACCGTCTGGGAGGACGACCGTCTCACCCCCATCTTCAGATCCTTCAGAAAATTCCTCTCCGTGGACGCAGCCCACGAAGGCACGCCTTACAACCGATCGAGCCCGGGTCTTCCCCGCACGCTGAGCCGTCTCGACGAGGTCGGTGCAGTTGTTCGGCTCAGGGCCCGGCTCACTGATCCGGCCGATGAAGACGTGGATTCCGCCGAAGGGGACCTGGTATCCGTACTCAATTGAGCCGGCGTCGGGACCCCAGCCTTCGTCATCGATGTAGATCTTGCCGCGATGACTCTTGGTCATCCGGCCCACTATGTATCCCTTGAGCCCTTCGAAGTTGCCCTCCAAGAACTCAAATCCACCATGCACTAGCCCCACGGTGGGCGCCAACTGTCGTGGAATTGTTACGTCGGATGTCCTCGTGAAAGGACTTAGTTGTGGAGCCATCGCAACTAGGAAGCTTGAAGGGGTTAAATTGGGACAAAGGACACGAGAGGGTTTATACTAGTTCGGCCCCTTACGGTGAAGGTAAGGCCTACGTCTAGTTGGGTTGGTATTGATGTTTCGATGACTAGGGAGCGAGATACGCTATGCCTGGCTCTCGATGAGTTGTTTCTTGCCTTAAGCCGCTAGCAGGTCGTCCCCTTATATACACGGGTTGACGCCCTATGGCTTGCAGAGTCCTGGCCGGCTTATAAACAATGTCCGGCTCGGTGACTAGTTAAATCTACCTTATGTTACAAGTCATGCCATCATGGTGGTTTACTACAACGGGCTTAAGTTGCCTGTGGCCTTAAGCCCTTTATTGAATCGCCATCTTCATGCTTGGTCTCGGGCTTCTCTCTGACGAGTCTCTTGGTGTAACCTGGCCCCTCCTGGGCGGCTTACACAAATAGTTATATCCCCAATAACTCCTACCAAGTTTGTACTCCTAATACTATTATATTACTAGTACTACCACTATACAACTAGTAGATACATGCATGGCACAACATCATAGGAACAAAAAACAGGAAGATCTTGTTTTGGGTGATTTATCTTTTTTTCAATCAACGTAGTATGAATAATATGATGTGGGGGGCACCCATGAAGCTTATGTGGCTTGGTTGCATGGCTACGGAAGGTTAGAGAAAAATAAATAGATAATGTGTTTAGAGTGCACTCCACTAAATAGATATACTTTGGATCCATTGCAACGGACCGGCACATCTATATCTATACCCCCTATATAGTGTGTGAAAAACTTTGAAAGTTGGTCGTTGGAAGAAGCCAATCCGACGGTACAAAGATGGCAAATCCGAGCACTACTGGCCATTGGATATCATCCACCAGATTCTGCCACATGTATAATCTAGAAGACTCCATGGTTGAACTTAATTCATGACTAACTTTGCCACAACTAAACTCAGGCAAAGTTATTAATAAGTTCTTCAAAATGAGAGCCACAAGTTGGCAAGCCTAAGGGAATCTTGCCACATTTTTTGTGTGTATGTCATGTGGGGCCAGTGTGGCTTGCCTAAGGTGTGGCTTGAACCAAACACTCACCTAAGTTAATCAAACTTGCCTAACCTTACATTCCACCAAATTTTGCCACAAGTTGGCAAGCCTAAGGGAATCTTGCCACATTTTTTGTGTGTATGTCATGTGGGGCCAGTGTGGCTTGCCTAAGGTGTGGCTTGAACCAAACACTCACCTAAGTTAATCAAACTTGCCTAACCTTACATTCCACCAAATTTTGCCACATGTTAGAATCTAGAAAACTCCACATGTAGAAGCATATTGCACAAACCACCAGAATCTCATGCGTGCAATGCACGTGTACCTTCCTACTAGTACTAGTAGTAGTAAGAAACAAATTCCGGTTTTGGCATGAGCTCGTACTGCGGGAGCACCACAAGGCCTGCCGCAGGAGTTACATTTTCCTCTCGGGGCCCACGGGACCGAACTTCAGTGGCTTAGTGCCCGGCCTATGAGTCAACGACATGTGGGACTTAAATGCGTCTGGCCCACATGTCATTCTCATGGTGGTGGCGTGGTTCGCGACTCACTCGTTCGAGATGAACCGGCCGATGGTGGCGTGGCCGTGGCGAGGGTACCACAGCTGGGCGTCGGGGCGTTACGAGGCGTAGATGGCCACACCAGCGTGTACTACCTGTAGTACATAAGTACTCCAACTGAGGATTGATGCCCAGGACGAAATGTGTCACAGCCGCTGGATGAAAATTCGATGGTGCGGGAGTATGGATCGGAGCACAGCAGTGGAGCAGGCAAACCATGTCCAATCGGGTGTGTCTGTGGTAGAAAGTTGATGGTCGCCGCAGTTCAGCTGGCCCGCATGTCATGCACACAAAGGCAGAGGAGCGGTGGGCTCAAGAGGGATGAGGGGCATGAACAATCCTACCATTCTGTCACTGACATGTGGGACCCATAAGCGTGGGTCCCACCTGTCAGCGATGGAAAGGCAGGGCAAGGCAGTGCTAGCCACGTCAGATGATCCATGTCCACATCGGGGGACATCGTGCCGTGGGTTGGAGTGGCGTCGTGGGAATCACGTGTGGGTGTGGCAGTGGTAGAAACAAGAAACGTGATCGTCGCCATGGTTCAACTTCCATGGACAAGTTGTCGTGTCTGCCGACACATGTATATCAAAACTAGAGTGTTTATATTTCAAGCACGTGAACAAGTATTATTCTACTAGTTTGGATCCATTGCAACACACGCACATTGGTAGTAGTAGTGTCCATCTCTATCTCTAGAGGCCTTCCCTCGTTCATCCTTTTCTCTCACAAGATAAACTACTCATACAAATGCATCTTGATGTTCTGTGGAACGCACGAGGATGTTTCCTTGGGGGTCTCTCCAGCGCGGCGTGGCCGTAGTTGCAAGTTGACGCCCCTTGAGATGCCAACGTCGAGGGGCACTCGGGTTTCCTCCGATGACCAGGTAAGATGAGTTTGATCACATAGTAAATGCATTCTAAAGACTACTTCCGTGTCCATTTCCTAATTCTCCCCCTGCCCACTGTTTCACAGGCTAGGCTCAGTGCGAGTGGAGATTGGCTTGCATATGTACGGGAGGGTACCAACATCAATTTGCACAACATTTACAACGGTGACACTGTTCCCGTAGAACCTTTGTCCAACATTGGGATCAGCCATGCAACGGGCCACTGCATGAATTGGTACGATGGAACCACGGTGAGATTGAATAAAAGATAGCACGAACCTTGCACATGGCGGTCAAAGGCGGACCATGCTGTCTGCGGCCGATTTGTTGTCGTACGAGTAGGAAGACGTTGTGCTCCTTTCTAACCGCATCTTCTTGGTGACAAACCAGGGGACTTATTTTGTATGGGACACATCCTATGATATACTCCCTCTCTCCCAGTTTATTTGTTTTGAATCTTTTTGTTTTATAAGTTTCAAACTCAAATTTAGAGCTCCCCATCACATGTTGAGATTACAATGTCCATTAAATCGTGCATGTATAGTAACAAAACAAATCTCGAGTTTGGCACGAGTTCGTGCTGCGGGAGCACCACAAGCCCTGGCGCAGGAGTTACATTTCCCTCCCAGGGCCGTCGGGACTGAGCTTCAGCGCCTTACTACACCTACCTTTGAGTCAATAACATGTGGACCCGATAGGTGACTGGTCCACATGTAATGCTCCCGAAGGCAGAGGGGCAGTGGGGCCAAGAGGGGTGAGCCGCAGGTCGGAGGATGTGTGGTTTCATGGATTCGAGCGGCGTCGTGTGAATCGCGGGTGGCTGTGGTAGAAACTTGATGCTCGCCACATTTTAGGTGGCACATGTCATGCACACAAAGGCAGAGGGGCGGTGCGGCCGAGAGGGGTGAGGCGCACGTCGGGGGCGTGGTGCCGTGGGTTGGAGAGGCGTCGTGGGAATCGCGAGATGAAACGTGATGGTCGCCGTAGTTGGACTTCCATGGACAAGCTGTCATGTCTACGGACACATGCACTGTATACCGATCACTGGAAGGAGTAGCAGAGAAAGCTATATATGCGGATAAATTATAGTCAAGCGGACCCACGCTACTACTCTGTTCCAAAGACATGCACACCATCGAAATAGTCCATCTATATCAATATACACCGGGAGGGAATAATTTTTTTACAAGAGAGGAAATAGTTCATCCATCCATAATGCCCTCCTGCTGGTGCAGCGTTTTCTTCTTCTTCTTCTTCTTCTTCTTCTTATTCTTGTTGTTCTCATTCTCTGTGGGAGATGGCTTCGCAACAAGCTCTTTGGACCTTGCAGCTATCTCGAAACTCACACGGGCATCGAGGGCAGCATATTTTATCCGCTCGTACGTCAAGGGATAATTCTCCCATCTAGACGACCTTAATGCCACCATCTCGTCACCCTTCTGAAGATTTGTACCGAGCACAAAATTTGCTACGTCGAATAGGGATGGTGTCTGTTTAGCACAATCTTCTACAGGAATTTTGATTCTGGTTTGTAGGTCAGCGATGCTTTTCAAATCAAGGTTGTACGGCTCCAGCTTCTGTTTGTCCCTTCGATGGCTGCCCCACAGAAGTATACGTCCTCCTGAGACAAGAAATCGTGAAGCTCACCTAGTATGGAGGGCGAGTGTATGATGTGGTACACCAAAACATCATCTTCGAGGCATAGCTGAAGGACGGTGACGCGCTGGATCTTTCCAGGGGCACCCTCCATGTACTCTGCGTCGAGACCGATGACCCTTGTCTCTACCTTTTTGAGGGAGTTGGATACATTGTTGATCCACTGTCGAACAACCCTTGGGTGGACGGTGACGGTGGCAACTATGCGCATCGAGCCTTCGACGAGGACATGTTGGACGCTAAAAACCTGCATCTCGATCTCTTTTGCCATTTGGAACCGCTGGAACGGAGGGCTATGGTTTGGAGAATTAGGATTAGATGGCTAGTCTAACTGAAGTAGTAGATGATTATTTAAAGAGTTTAAAATAATGTGAACGCAGTGGGGTTTGGATGCAAATGAAGATGAATGGGAGGTGAAGAAGCTGAGGCGAATCGGTTCCCGATGGAGAAGTAAATGGGAGAAGTGGCGTGCAGGCAGTTGATTAGACGGCTAGGTAGACTAAACGAAAAGGCTATGCGGGTAGACTGAGGAGTCGTACCTGTTCGTGTACGTGCCCATCCTTCCTGATAGGTGGAACCTATGAAAACAGATAAAAAAATGTGTCGTAGCTTTTTTTAGCCCGTGAGTGGGAGACACAACATTCTCTGGTTAAGGAATACTCTCTCCGTTTAGGTGAGTATAAGTCACCTTATGAAAATTAGGTTTTCCCAAAACCATTAGGCATGGAGCATTAACTTCCTGCTCGATCCCCTCCCAGCCTCTTTAGCCAGCGTTCTCTTCCTCTGCTGCCGCGTTCTACCTTTCCATTTTTCCTCTTCTCAAGTGTGGAATGATCTGCATGCTATCCTTGATGCACCAGAATGACCACTGGATGCATCATGGCAGGGCGTTGATTGGGCATGCACGAGAATTTGGTTCTGCTCGCAATATGGAGGATACCTGAATGATGAAGTGAATAGGCATGCTAGCACGGGAGACCTATTTCCGCTATACAATACTAGAGTACTCATGTTCCTAATAGTAGTAGTAGTAGTAGTAGTACAACTGTGGTACACTTGATGGTCAAAATACTATTCATCCGGTCCTCACAGTGAAGTGACAACACCCTGCGCCTGACACTAGTCCAGGCGAGGCGGCGTGTTCGGGTTACCAAAGTCAGCCTCACCCTGTGCACTGTGCAGTCTGTCACCGCCGCTGTACAGCACATTGGCGCCTAGCCTCGTCTCCCTCTCCGCTCCCATAGCACCACTCCATCTCCATCTCCTTCTCGTTCTCCGTCTCCGTCTCCGTCTCCATCTCACTATGCCCCCGCGTACCGTCGCCTCACTCGCCTCCCCCAGTAGCACTATTCCCTCGCTAGCTGCTCCAGCACCGACATCCTTCTCCCCCGTAAATCAAGCCCCCTTCCAAACTCCACCATGGCCGAATGTGAACCGCACAGCATCCATATGAGCCGCGATTGGAGCAATCTCCCCAGTGACATCCTCGACCTCTGTTGTTCATGTATGGATATGTTGACCGCCCGGCGGCTGGCTGCATGCTCGAGGGACATGCACACAGCCATCGTTGAAGCGAGGCCTAAGGTTTTCAAGACACCCTGCTTGCTGCTATCTGGTCTTGCGAGATTGGCTCACCATGATACGAAGGCGTGCATGATGCCCCTCGACTTCAATCCGATCTCCATTAGCGCGAAACTTCTTTGCAGGTATGTAGTGTGTCGCTGTACATCATTTCCCTCGACATCGATCCGATCACCATTGCCCGAAACTTCTTGGCACGTATGTACTGGGTCGGCATGAACTCCCACTGGATGGCTGCCTTCAGAGAAGACGGTAAAAAGTTGGTGCTCGTGAACTTCCAGACCTCCCATGAGATTATCCTTCCTCCGTTGGATTATATAGAGTATTACCATCGCGGTCCAAGTCATCTAGATTACTACGTCAGTTGGACAGACCTTGTTTTGCAGAAGATTGTAATCTGCCAAGTACCCACATGACATGCGAATTACGCAGACTTCAAGCTAATTGCCTTGTTCGATCACGGACTCGCCTATCTTTACGCCGGTGCCTTTTTTAGCTGGAGACAACTCGGCTCACAGTGGATCATCGTCAAAGCTGATACACACTTCTGTGATGCTATTGAACACAATGGCATCATCTACGCGATCGACAAAGCAGATGGCACCACGTATTGCTGGGACGGCGCGTGTAAGTTGTTTCCATCTCATGTTAATGATGACGCCATGACACTGTTTGAACTTTTTTTGATGATTGGCATATCCCTATTTGAGCAGAATTTGAGTAGAACTATGGCAATATATTAGAGACACCGTAAATCAGCTATATTTGGAATGAGTTAATTCATGCGATTGTGACCATGTCATTACAGCCAATTTGTACCCTGAATAATCAAACGGTTAGGAATATATGGATATTATCCTTATTTTACAGTAATCTATATACTACTACTAAATATGAGTGTGTATCAATGGCCATGTTAGTTTTCTCATTTTCATGATGTAGAAACATGCACCACACTGTTGGTTTCATCTAACCATACATTAGGGAAGTAAATGTGCATATGGAGAACTCTATATTTGGAAGTAGTGAAATCATGCAATGCTTACCATGTGTACATACCTATATTCGCCCTTCAGCAATCAATGACTAGAATAATATCCTCACAAAACTTTTGCCCATGGAACACGAGTATATAACAATGCATGGTCTGTTAGTTACCTTGAAGAATTTGTTTCTGAGGACAGAACATGATTACATAACATGCATGACATGGTAGTTTCCTGTGAAGAATCGATTGCAAGATAACATGAGTATAACCATGCATGGCACTTCTATATTTTCGAACCCAGTATACATTTTCCTGCATTTTCCTCCCAGTTCCAACAGGGACATATCAATGTTGTTTCTTGCATTATCCTACTCATACTCTGAACAATGCTGATCTTACATTAACAATGCCTGTCCTTTTTGATATGATGCAGTGTCCCTACAGTTACTGCCCTTTGTAATTACACCACCTTTGCCAAAATTGGGAAACACAACTGGTTCCTCGCTCGATCAGACAACGGCAAAAGACTGATGATCATTCGAACACATGAGCCGAAAAAGTTATATTGCAAAAACCCCACTGTATACAAGCACTGTGTAATACGTGAGTATCCGGACAGCGGTTGTTACGTCTATGAGCAGGATACCAGCTTGTTGGGGCCTTTAGGATTTTTTTAGTTGGAGGCGGCTAAACAGCCTTGGTTCACACTCTCTGTTTCTCAGACTCAATTATCCGATTAACCAGGAGATCACCGTTGGCAAGGACCTTGATGGCAGAGAGGCTCTGTTTGCTATGGAAAACTGTGTCTACACGGCGAGCCCTAGGAGTTCGGGAGCATACTCCCCTGATTGTCAATGATACAGCCTGCAGCCAAAAGAAGGTGAGAATGACAAAGGCATCCGGATTAACTTTGATCCTTGGATGTCTCAATTACGACAGGCAGTGATGTGGTTCAAGCCTTCAGGTTGATAGGTAATTGGGCTGTTGCATCAAAAGGGTGGAGTACTGGTGTCTCCGGATCACTGGTCGCTGAAGCGGGACTGCAAATTATGATGGTGTTGGATCATCTCTTCGAATGACTTTGTTGTCTTTGCTGCTGGTTCTGGATGGGTAGTTCTTTCTTTTGTTATGCATATTCCTTGTAAGTATGTTTGTTCCTCCAGACAGCTGGGCTCTGACGGTTATGGCATGGATGAAGAAGCCGT
Source organism: Triticum aestivum (assembly GCF_018294505.1). Taxonomy (NCBI): domain Eukaryota; kingdom Viridiplantae; phylum Streptophyta; class Magnoliopsida; order Poales; family Poaceae; genus Triticum; species Triticum aestivum. The sequence continues at coordinate 718,011,632 of NC_057801.1, forward strand.
CGACCATACCGAAGGTGATCGGTGTTGAGATACCGGTGCAGGAACCGGGGTTGTACTATTCATCGCCACCAAGGCCGCCGCGGACCACGTTAGGGATGTACCTGTATCGAGAGTTCGTGCATGTCGAAGAAGTGGTCAATCCATCAATCGAAGTCCTGCCGCCCCCGCTGGTGCCAGGGTCCATCGACGACGTCCATTACAGGAGTCAACGTCAGACTTTCCCCGTGTTGCTCGGAACAATGGATGGCACAGGGCCTACTCCATCGTGCGGCGGAGGCCACTGCTTCTTTGGGAGAAGAGGCATGGCTGGCTGTCTGGATGTGCTCTAATTTGAGGTAACAACTGAATCTTGTCAGATAGTACTAGTTAAATCCGAGCTATGGGTCTAAATCACTGATATGCCAGTACATTTGATTGTGACCTATTCTAATTTTGTACCTAAACTTTTTTTAGAAAGGGTTGTACGTCAACTTAATGTGCTAGCAGAACTTATTGTGTTGTCTGTCTGTTTTCTTTGCACAACATTCAAGATATTCCCCCGTCATTTATAAAGACGATGAACTGTTATGTACGACTTCGTTGGTTTCAACATAGTCCTTCCCGTAGCGATCCACTGCTTCCATCCTGATTGTGCCGCCTGCATGAAATTTTTGTATGCAAGTTTAGTGTGCTATGATGTTCTATATCATTGTGTCAACTATATAAGTTTTTACTGAGCATCAGCAATGCATATGGCTGAAAGATGTATTTACGAGCATCGACTTATGGGTCTCTCTCTCTCTCTCTCTCACACACACACACACACACACACATGCGCACACGCATAAGTGGGACCCGTTGAATTATTTACTTGCTCATGACAGCTTTTAATTAGGTTCCGCTGTAATCTATTTTTTTTCTTAAGTTATTAATTGAGATCAGTGACTTCAAAAAGTTGTACAGAAGCCTTGTTTGGGCCTTTCCGGCGTTCCTGAATGTGGGCTGAGTAACCATGTTAGGTTGTACTGTACTACACAGGCCTTTTTTTCAACATCAGCAATGCAACTGGGCCGACAGTTGTACAACAATATCCGGGTCAACTTGTTATCCGCCCGCTGGGCTGCAAAGTTTCCTAGGAGGTATGCATTAGGCTTAACAAGAAAATGGACTTTAAGAAATAATAAATGTGATGTAATTATAATAACTGGGCAATTACTATGCACTAAACACGTAATTGGTTTGAAAAATATATTATTTTTGGAATTTAGAAATTTTAATTTCATTACTTGTTGCGCGCGCAATATTTCATTGGATTTTAACGTGATACAACTTTATTTTGAAATTATATTTAACCTGACTAGAAATTTCAGATAAAAATATTTCGGATCCCATCAAAATGTGGGATTTTTTTTAATTCTGTTTTGAGCGGTTGTTTGAAATTATTAATCGTTGTCCTACCTAGAAGTTGGGATGTACTTTTAACAAACCCATAAATGGGTTGTAGTAAATTCCATTAGAATTGAAAAATGGGCTGTACATTCTTACAAATCGCAATTGGGCTATATGTTCTCTGCCAAATCCGAGCTATGGGCCTACTAAGTTGAGGCGTACCAAGGGCTTTGTCAACTTAGTCAATATAAACGATTCTAGCTGCAATGATCGTACGATGTCCATCCAACGGCCGTAGTGCTTCTTTAACCTCTGGTCTTCTTGCTCCAGCCACCCAAAGCAGCGCTAGTCGTGTAGCGTGCTCATGCCTCCCGTGGCCGGCTGTGATGCCGCGGAGGCCTTACCGCCCCGTACTACTCCCACCGCTGGCCAGGCCATCCCTCTACTCACCCACACCCACTGTTATTCTGCGACGACGGCAGCCGAACCAGTGAACCCTCGTACTCCTCTCTGTGCTGGCTACCACTGGTGCCTCTTTCCCGGCTTCGCGTCATCCCCTTCCTAGGCCTCGCTGTCGTCCAGACCATCGCCTTGGTGCTCTCGGTGCCGCGTGGTCAACATGGTCAATGACCGACTTCCATCGAAAGAGTACTATAGGTGGAGAGGCTGACAGCTGGGTCCAGGCGGCCGCAAGGAAGTGCCTCCTTATTACGCACAAAATAATTATTCCTCCACCTGACATCAGGGACCCACCGGAAGGGCCACCTTATTTCGCGAAAAAAACGTTTCCCCCCTGACTGCTGGGACCCACCGGACGGGCCAGCGTATTTCGCGAAAAAAACGTTCCCCGCGCTGTCAGCTCGGACCCACTGGAAGTGCCTCCTTATTACGCACAAAAAAATGAATACTCCCCTGCTAGCTGGGACCCACCATGGTGGGAGGCTGACTTGTGGGCCTACTAAGTTGACTGGGACGAGGGCCTTTGTCAACTTTAGTCAATATGAACGATTCTAGCTCCAGTGACCGTACGATGGCCATCCAACGGCCGTAGTGCGTCTTCAACCTCTGGTGTTCTTGCTCCAGCCGCCCAAAGTAGCGCTGGTCGTGCCGCATGCTCCTGCCTCCCGTGGCCGGCTGTGCTGCCGCGGAGGCCTCACCGCCCCCTACTATTCCCACCGCTGGCCAGGCCCTGCGGCGACGGCAGCCTCACACCGCAGCCGAACCAGTGAACCCTCGTACTCCTCTCCGTGCGGGCTTCCACTGCCGCGTCTTCCCCGGCTCCCCGTCGTCCCCTTCCTAGGCCTCGTCATCGTCCACTGCCGTGGTGCTCTCGGCGCAGCGTGGTCAATGTGGTCAACGACCGACTTCCATCGGAAGAGTACTGTAAGTGGAGAGGCTGACAGCTGGGTCCACGGCAGCCGCAAGGAAGTGCCTCCTTATTACGCGGAAAATAATTATTCCTCCACCTGACAGCAGGGACCCACCGGACGGGTCACTAGTATTTCGTGAAAAAAATGTTTCCCCCTGACTGCTGGGACCCACAGGATGGGCCACCGTATTTCGCGAAAAAAACGTTCCCCCCCGCTGTCAGCTTGGACCCACCGGAAGTGCCTCCTTATTACGCACAAAAATATGAATACCCCCCTGCTAGTTGGGACCAACCTTGGTGGGAGGCTGACTTGGGGTCCTACTAAGTTGACTGGGACGGAGGCCTTTGTCAACTTTAGTCAATATATGAACGATTCTAGCTCCAGTGACTGTACGATGTCCATCCAACGGCCGTAGTGCTTGTTCAACCTCTGGTCTTCTTGCTCCAGCCGCCCAAAGCAGCGCCGGTCGTGCCGCCTGCTCCTGCCGCCCGTGGCCGGCTGTGATGCCGTGGAGGCCTCACCGCCCCCTACTACTCCCACCGCTGGCCAGGCCATCCCTCTACGCACCCGCACCCCCTGTTATTCTGCGGCGACGGCAGCCTCACACCACAGCCGAACAAGTGAACCCTCATACTCCTCTATGCGTGGGCATCCACTGCCGCGTCTTCCCCAGCTCCGTGTCGTCCCCTTCCTAGGCCTCGCCGTCGTCCACCACCCTGGTGCTCTCGGCGCGGCGTGGTCAACGTGGTCAAGGAATGGCTTCCATCGGACGTGGACTGTACGTGGAGAGGCTGACAGCTGGGTCCACGACCGCAGCAAGGAAGTGCCTCCTTATTACGCGCAAAATAATTATTCCTCCACCTGACAGCGGGGACCCACCGGACGGGCCACTGTATTTAGCGAAAAAACGTTTCCCCCTGTCTGCTGGGACCCACCAATTACATCTTCGCATGCAAGGAAGTGCGTCCGAAAAAAAACGATTTGCCCTCCTGACTGCTCGGACCCACCAGCTACATCGTCGCACGCAAGGAAGTGCCTGACAGTCCGGACCCACCTGGTCGAAGCGTACGTAGCGTTGTCATTCTGGTCACGAACGTGTATGTACATATATACTGGTGGATGTAGAGGCGCGCATGTGTCGTAGTAGAGGCGCTCACGTAGCATGTACACGTACGTACAACAGCGAGGGTGCAAGAAAGAAAATACGGCCATGTACGTACATACGGGCAGGGTCTCTAACGCCTATCGCGCATACGTACATGGCTGGGTCGGAACGGAGAAACAGCGTCGTCGTCGTGTTCATGGGGAGCCAACCGGCTGGGTCGGAACGAAATGCGTAGTCATGTTCATCGGGAGGGCTTGGACGGAACAGATGATGGAAACGAGGCCTGGCGTACCGCACAACGGAGGAAACGGCCTTGTGTTTGATCGGCCACGTTCGAAACGGGGTCCTGCTGATCGGGAGGGGCCTGGCATACCGCAAAACGGAGGAAACGGACCTCCTACGGTCAAAACAGGGGTCCTGTTGATCGGGAGGGGTGTGGCGTACCGCAAAACGGACGAAACGGACTTGTGTTGGAGCGCTACGGTCGAAACGGGGGTCCTGTTGATTGGGAGGGGTGTGGCGTACCGCAAAACGGATGAAACGGACTTATGTTGGAGCGCTACGGTCGAAACAGGGGTGGAGGGGTGTGGCGTACCACAAAATGGGACTCCACCGGATACTGTTCATCTCCACCGTCGACCTCCTCCAGCCTCCACGGGCTACCGTCGACCTCCTCCAGCCTCCATGGGCTCCTGTTCATCCAGCCTCCACCGCGCGCTACTCCACCGGCTACTGTTCAACCACCCCTCCACGGGCACCCCTCTACCGTCTACTGTTCATCCATCCCTCCACACTACGGGGTCCCATTCAACCACCCCTCCACGACCACCCCTCCACCATCTACTGTTCATCCAGCCCTCCACACCATGGGTTCCTGTTCATCCAGAGGCAACGCCACCGCTCACTATTCATCCAACCCCCCCCCCCCCCGCAACACTCATTGTTCATCCAATCGATCGACTTCAGTTAGCAGCAGTAGTGAAGGAATCGCTCCATCGGGTTCAGTTAACAGCCATCGATCGATCCCTCGGGTTCAGTAACGTGTAGCCTGCAGTGCAATCGCTCGGGTTCAGTTAGAGCCCAACGCCTCGCTTGGGTTCAGTTAGAGCCAACGCCTCACATACACGCGCGTACGTACGAAAGAAACGCGCATCGCTCCCCCCGACTCCCACCGTAACCGGCAACTCCCCGAAATTTTCCTCCCCCTCACTTCTACCAAGGTTTTTTCCATCATGGACGGCCCAAAGAATGTCATGCAGCTGCGTCTCCGACCCGCCCAGGACGAAAAGCCCATTTTCTGTCATGATTTTTTGTCATAGAAGTAGGATCCCACCACATCTATGATGATACCGGGTTTTGTCACAATTATCGTCATAGAAGTGTCATATGTATGACAGAAAAAAAATTCGTTCGGCCCAAAATGTCACGGATGTGTCTTTTTTTTGTAGTGAAAGGATGTGGAATCCCTTCAAGATGCTAAGGACAAAGGATTGGCTCAAGCTCCAAGATCAAGACTCTACATTTTATATTTTAGTGATCCAAGATCACATTGAGTCTATAGGAAAAGCCAATACTATCAAGAGGGGATGAGGTGTTGCTTAATGGCTTACTTGCTCAAAGTGCTTAGTGATATGCTCCAAAGCCCTCAACTACTTTCTCACATCCACATATGTCCTAACCCAAAAGTCCAACTCGGCCCCACCATTTCTTTCTATCCGGCGCCACCGAGTTTAGATGTCATAGCCACTGCCACAAACCCTAGGCATATCGGTCTCACCGATAGGGATCTCGGTCTCACTGAGATGGGATTGTAATCTATCTGTGTATGTCCATTACCAAAATTGGTCTCACCGAGTTTGAGCAATCGGTACTACCGAGATTACAATGCAAACTCTCTGGTTAGCTTATTACCAAAATCGGTCCCATCGAGTTTGTGTAATCGGTCTCACCGAGTTTGCGTGGCCAACTCTCTGGTTAGCTTATTACCAAAATCGGTCCCACTGATGAGGTTATGTACCTAGGGTAGGGTCATGGACCTATCTAAGATACCATACCCAAGGACGTCCTTAGACGAAGCTACCTCCCAGTCGACCAAGAGGGACTTCACTCGACTAACTCAAGGACACTCGACGATGAGGATAGCCACTCGACCATGAAGCTAACCACTCGACGGCCAGGAGACCTAAAGTCACTCAACACGCAACGGTCTATCACTAAGTAGCTTTAATAGTCTTCATGGCACTTTATAAGGGCGTTACCAGTAACCCCCTATCTTAATGTACTTTAAACCCTGCATAACTGAGGGCCGGAGGGGTCTGGCGAACTCTATATAAGCCACCCCCCTCCTCAGTGTAAAGGGTTCGCACCCCTGTAACTCATATACACATAAACCAGTCGACCGCCTCCGGGCTCCGAGACGTAGGGCTATTACTTCCTCAGAGAAGGGCCTGAACTCGTAAAACACTCGTGTGTACAACTACTCCATAGCTAGGATCTTGCCTCTCCATACCTACCCCCCATTCTACTGTCAGACTTAGAACCACGACAGTTGGCGCCCATCATGGGGCAGGTGTCTTAGCGACTTTTTGGAGAAGTTGCAATTTGTCCGATTGCCTTCATCATGGTTTCCGGCGGAGCTCTGGTCGAGGGCCGCGAGATCCGTCTGGGTGCGCTCGCTTTCATCACCGACGACTCCGCTTGGCTCCAGGAGGCACCACTCGACATCGACGCGCTCCCCGTTCGCGGGGCGACGCACTTTCGGGCGTGTGTCCGCGACGTCCTGCTGCGGCAGCCGTCGGCTCCTTACCGGTCGACTCCTGTGCTGTCTTCCCTCCCTGTCTCCCGCCAGCGCAAGCGCTCCGGTCGGTCGAGGCTCCAGCGATGGGTGAGACATGCAGTGGCTCGCCAATCGGCCACCACCCAAGTTGCGGCAATTGAGATCGACGAATCTCTCTACGGCCTGTTCGACCTGTCGAATGGCTCCGTAGAGACTACATTCGAGTGCGATAGCAGTGATCCAGCGGCGGAGGTCCTGATGGTCAACGGGCCTCGTAGCCCTCCTGGTTTCCCTCGCAACAATGGGATGGACGATGGGGGCGTCCACGCTCAGGCCCACGAAGAGTATCAGCCCGAGCCACTCACTTCTCAACAGAGGGAAGAACTTCGCCGCCGGAACATGGATGCCCTGCATACCCCCATTGCAGGAGAGACTCCTGAGGCTCATGCCCTGGAAGAGGCGCGTTTGGCCAACTTGGCTGAACGCACTCGACTGGAGAACCTCCAGCGAGCACTCGACGAGCGTGCGCGTCAGCGAGTACCCGATTCCCGCCGACGTCAGCTCTTTCCGCAACCGACTCAGGTATATCGAACCCCGATTCAAAATTTTGGCAGCTGCAACCCGTATAGTGGAGTCAATTCAGCCCTCTCAGTCGGAGGCTGGAAGAGGCTTGATGCAGATCAGAGATTTGCTCCGGGCGGCAGGAGATCAGAATTCAGTTGTATCGCAGTCGCGCAACAGGATTCACAGTCTGTCGCTGCGAATACTGTTCAGTCGGCTCACAGCCCAAGGTAGCCTCCGAGGTGAGTGGGACGTGAAGGCCGGCGGGACCACTATGATGATCATTTTGATCGTGATGATAGGCGTCGAGTGCCCACTCCTCCCCCGAGAAGTGGGTCTAACGCCCATCGGCAGCAAGATGACAGGCGCCAACTCAGTGTTGGGCGGAGAGCTCCAATCGACCCCAGAGAGCCAGGCTTTGACGCGACATCCATCATCGTGCAAGGTTTGGTCGACCGAAACAGAGCTCACAGAGGTGGCCATGACAGAGATGTGCCCACAAGCAGCCGAGTCCACGTTTCAGGTCCAGAATGCTTTAGTAGAGCCATCAAAGCCGCAGTGATACCCCCCAACTTCAGGTTGGCGACAGGGGTAAGTAAGTTCACCGGAGAGTCTAAGCCTGAAACTTGGCTTGAAGACTACCGAGTGGTTGTTCAGATTGGTGGCGGTAATGATGAGGTGGCCATGAAGCATTTGCCACTTATGCTAGAGGGTTCGGCCAGGGCATGGTTGAATCAGTTAGCTCCTAGCAGCATTTACACCTGGGAAGATCTTTCCCGAGTGTTCGTCAGGACATTCAAGGGAACTTGCAAGCGACCGGCCGGATTGACAGAGCTGCAAGTTTGCGTACAAAAGTCGAGTGAAACACTGAGAGATTACATCCAGAGATGGATCACTTTGCATCATACTGTGGAGAATGTGTCGGACCATCAAGCGGTCTGCGCCTTCAAAGATGGTGTCAAGAACAGAGAGTTGAGCCTGAAGTTTGGTCGAACTAGAGATATGACCTTGAGTCGGATGATGGAAATAGCCACCAAGTATGCCAATGGTGAAGAAGAAGACCGACTCCGGAGTGGCAAGTACAAGCCAAGTCAGTCGGAGAAAGGAAACTCCAGTTGGAAGTAGAAGCGGAAGGCCGAGCCAGCTGCTCCTGGAGAGGCTCTGGCCGTGACACAGGGCAAATTCAAAGGGAAGCCCAAAGGATCTTGGAACCCCAAGAAGGTAAAGGATAAGGAAGGTAATGACGTGATGGATCTATCGTGTCATATCCACACGAAGAAAGACGAAGAAGGTAACTTCATCTACCCGAAGCATACCACTCGCCAGTGCCGGCTCTTAATCCAGCAGTTTCAAGGAAAACAGCCGAAGGACAAAGAGAAGGAGTCGGACAAGGCTGAGGACAAGGAGGACAGTGATGAAGGGTACCCTCATGTCAATTCCACTCTGATGATTTTTGCTGATGTAGAGAGCAAAAGTCGACTGAAAGTGATCAACCGTGAGGTCAATATGGTCGCCCCGGCGACACCAAGCTATCTGAGATGGTCACAAACTCCCATTACTTTTGATCAGTCTGACCACCCTACTCACATTGCCACCCCTGGGAGGCAAGCGCTGGTGGTCGACCCAGTCGTCGAAGGCACTCGACTGACGAAGGTATTGATGGATGGCGGCAGTGGATTGAATATACTGTATCTAGAGACGCTCAAGGGAATGGGCATTCTGATGTCCAGGCTCAGGTCTAGCAACATGAGTTTTCACGGAGTCATTCCTGGGAAGAAGGCTGAGTCACTCGGCCAAATAGCTCTGGATGTAGTGTTCGACGACTCGAAGCATTTCCACAAAGAGAAGCTGACATTTGAAGTCGTGGATTTCCGAAGCGCCTACCACGCTATTTTGGGAAGACCAGCCTATGCCCGTTTCATGGCTCGACCATGTTATGTGTACCTCAAATTAAAGATGCCTGGCCCCAAAGGCGTGATCACTATCACTGTCAGCCGGAAGAAGGCAGAAGAGTGTTCCCAGAAAGGCTCAAAGATTGCGGATGACCAGATAACGATGGTAGAGCTAGAAGGATACAAGAAAAATGCAGATCCGAGTGATTTGTTACGGGCCAAGAAGCCCGCCATAGAGTCAGTGTTCCAGGTGTCTGGGGAGACGAAGCCAGTTCATATCCACCCGACCGACCCCAACGCAGCTCCGACCCATATTTCCACAACACTCGACTCTAAATAGGAAGAAGCGCTCATCCAGTTCCTCCGTGAGAACTGGGACATCTTTGCAAGGAAGCCAGCTGACATGTTGGGTGTTCCCAGGGGGCTGGCTGAGCATCGCCTTAGAGTCGACTCAAAAGCGAAACCTATTAAAGAACATCTTTGATGGTCTGCCGTTTAGAAGAAAAAAGCCATTGGCGAGGAGGTGGCTCGACTCCTTGCAGCAGAGTTCATCCGAGAGATATACCACTCCGAGTGGCTCGCCAATGTCGTTATGGTTCCCAAGAAGGACAACTCACTTTGCATGTGCATTGATTTCAAGCATATCAATCGGGCCTGCCCAAAAGATCATTTTCCTCTCCCTCGCATCGACTAAATTGTCGACTCGACCGTGGGATGCGAGAGATTGTCTTTTTTAGACGCCTATTCCGGGTATCATCAGATCCGTCTGTATGGACCCGACGAAATCAAAATAGCTTTCATCACTCCATTCGGGTGCTTCTGCTATATCACCATGCCATTCGGCCTCAAGAATGCCGGAGCCATGTTCATGAGAATGATTCAAAAGTGTTTACTCACTCAAATCAGACGGAATGTGGAAGCGTACATGGATGATATCGTGGTCAAGTAACGAAAGGGTTCCGACCTGTTGACTGACCTAGCTGAAACATTTGCCAATCTCAGGAGGTGTGATATCAAGCTCAATCCATCAAAGTGCACATTCGGAGTACCTGGCGGAAAGTTACTCGGTTTTCTCATTTCCGAACGAGGAATCGATGCTAACCCAGAAAAAGTTGGCACCATACTCTGAATGAAACGCCCTGTGCGTGTGCATGACGTCCAGAAGCTTACTGGATGCTTGGCCGCGTTAAGTCGATTCATCTCTCGCCTCGGTGAAAAGGCGTTACCCCTTTACCGACTGATGAAGAAGGCAGACAAGTTCGAGTGGACACCAGAAGCTGATGCAACGTTTGCCGAGCTAAAAACTCTGCTCTCCACCCAGCCGGTGCTTGCTGCTCCAATCAGCAAAGAGCCTTTGTTGCTTTATATTGCAGCCATAGGACAAGTCGTCAGTACAGTACTTACGGTCGAGCAGGAAGAAGAAGGGAAAGCCTTCAAAGTTCAGCGCCCAGTATATTATCTCTCTGAAGTTTTGACCCCATCGAAGCAAAGATATCCTCATTATCAGAAGCTCGTATATGGGATCTACATGACCATGAAGAAGGTTGCTCATTATTTCTCTGATCATGACATTACAGTCGTCAGCGACGCACCATTGTCAGAGATTCTGCACAACAGAGATGCAACTGGTTGAGTGGCTAAATGGGCGATTGAACTCCTTCCCCTTGATATCAAATTCGAGGCAAAGAAAGCCATTAAGTCCCAGGCTATAGCAGATTTCCTTGCCGAGTGGATTGAGCAATAGCAGCCGACTCAAGTTCACTCGGAGCATTGGACCATGTTATTTGATGGCTCTAAGATGTTAAATGGTTCTGGTGCTGGGGTTGTTTTGGTTTCCCCCCAAGGAGACAAGCTCAGATATATGCTCCAGATCCACTTTGATTCCTCCAACAATGAAGCAGAATATGAAGCACTCTTGTATGGGTTGCGCATGGCCATTTCACTCGGCGTCCGTCGCCTTATGGTCTATGGCGATTCAGATTTGGTGGTCAATCAGGTGATGAAGGAGTGGGACGTTAGAAGCCCAACCATGACTGGATACTGCAATGCAGTGAGGAAGCTCGAAAAGAAGTTCGAAGGGTTAGAGCTCCACCACATACCCCGACTGAAAAATCAAGTAGCTGACGATCTGGCGAAGATAGCATCCAAGAGAGAAGCCATCCCCAGTGATGTGTTCTTGGAGCATATCCACACTCCGTCAGTCGTAGAAGATCCTTTTACCGACGAAGCTCCGCAACCCAAGAGTGTTACGGATCTGACTGAGGTTGAAGTCCCTGCAGTGGTCGACCTGATCATGGAAGTTTTAGTGATCACTCCCGATTGGACAGTATCGTATATCGCGTATATATTGAGGAAAGAACTCCCGGAGGACGAAGAAGAGGCTCGACAGATGGTCCGCCGATCTAAGGGCTTTACCATGATAAGGGGACAGCTATACAGAGAAAGCGCGACTGGAGTTGGTCAGAAATGCATAACGCCGGAGGAAGGTCGAATAATCCTTGATGACATCCACTCGGGGACCTGTGGCCATCATGCGTCCTCTCGGACCATCGTGGCCAAAGCATACCGAGCCGGATTTTATTGGCCAAGAGCGAATGAAATGGCGAAGGAGATAGTCGACAAGTGCGAGGGATGTCAATTTTACTCCAATATGTCACACAAACCCGCGTCAGCTTTGAAGACTATACCACTCTCCTGGCCCTTTGCAGTATGGGGGTTGGATATGGTCGGTCCTTTGAGAACAGGCAGAAGCGGTTTCACCCATGTGCTGGTAGCAGTCGACAAGTTCACCAAGTGGATTGAAGCTAAACCCATCAAGAACCTCGATGCCGGTACTGCTGTCAGCTTCATCAGAGAATTGATATTCAGATATGGAGTCCTGCACAGCATCATCACTGACAACGGGTCAAACTTCGATTCCAAAGAGTTCAGAGCTTTCTGCACGTCCCAAGGCACACGAGTCGACTATGCTTCAGTCACCCATCCACAGTCGAATGGACATGCAGAACGAGCCAACGGTTTGATTCTCAAAGGGTTGAAACCCCGCTTGATGCGCGATCTTAAGCATGCGGCTGGTGCATGGGTCGACGAACTTCCCTCGGTGCTCTGGGGGTTAAGGACCACGCCCAACCGGTCGACTAGAAGAACTCCATTCTTCTTAGTCTACGGAGCTGAAGCAGTCTTGCCGAGTGACCTTCTCCACAATGCTCCCCGGGTTGAGCTCTACACCGAAGCTGAAGCAGAACAAGCGCGGCAGGATGTAGTCGAACTTTTAGAGGAAGAAAGGGAGATGGCCCTGATCAGATCGACCATTTACCAACAAGACTTGCATCACTTCCACGCCAAAAATGTGAAGAGTCGAGCCTTCCAGGAAGGAGATTTAGTTCTCCGAGTGGATCAGCAGAAACCACACAAGCTTGCTCCTTCTTGGGAAGGTCCCTTCACCGTCACCAAGGTTCTCCACAATGGAGCATACCGTGTTTACAATGTCGAGCATCAGATCGATGAGCCCCGAGCTTGGAACGCGGAGCTTCTCCGCCCCTTTTACACTTAAGTATTCACTCGGATGAGTTGTAATAAAAGTACTTCTGTAGTTTATTTATCAAAGACAAGAGCTTTATAATTTTCCCAGTAATTGTTATTACTTTTGTCCACATAAAACAATCCCCCAGCGGGTGGCTTTGTTGCGAATCCGATTCGCCTAAGTCTGTTAAAAAAAATCCTAACTGAGTGGTAAGCCAGCCTTCCACTCGGGGGCTTAGCTGCGAAATCCGTTTCACCTAAGATAAACAAAATCCTACCGAGTGGTAAGCCAGCCTTCCACTCGGAGGCTTAGCTGCAGTCCAAGTACTCGCCTAAGTTAAATAAAATCCTACCGAGTGGTAAGCCAGCCTTCCACTTGGAGGCTTAGCTGCAGTCCAAGTACTCGCCTAAGTTAAATAAAATCCTACCGAGTGGTAAGCCAGCCTTCCACTCGGGGGCTTAGCTGCAGCCCAGTGCTCGCCTAAGTTAAACAAAATCCTACCGAGTGGTAAGCCAACCTTCCACTCGGAGGCTTAGCTGCAGCATTACGCTCGCCTAAGTACAAATACAATGTGCGCTCTGCAAGGAGGACGAGGTGCAGGTCGACTGCTACCTTTCCCTTCTGAGCTACGCCACAAATACAACGTGTGCTCTGCAAGGAGGACGAGGTGCAGGTCGACTGCTACCTTTCCCTTCCGAGCTACCCCACAAATACAACGTGCGCTCTGCAAGGAGGACGAAGTGCAGGTCGATTGCTACCTTTCCCTTCCGAGCTACGCCACCAATACAAAATCCTACCGAGTGGAGAGCAAACCTCCCACTCAGGGGCTTAGCTGCGGCCCAGCGCTCGCCTAAGTATCCAAAATCCTACCGAGTGGAGAGCGAACCTCCCACTCGGGGGCTTAGCTGCGGCCCAGCGCTCGCCTAAGTATCTGAAATCCTACCGAGTGGAGAGCAGACCTCCCACTCGGGGGCTTAGCTGCGGCCCAGTGCTCGCCTAAGTATCTGAAATCCTACCGAGTGGAGAGCAGACCTCCCACTCGGGGGATTAGCTGCAACCCAGTGCTCGCCTAAGTATCCAAAATCCTACCGAGTGGAGAGCAAACCTCCCACTCGGGGGCTTAGCTGCAGCCCGGTGCTCGCCTAAGTATCCAAAATCCTACCGAGTGGAGAGCAAACCTCCCACTCGGGGGCTTAGCTGCGGCCCAGCGCTCGTCTAAGTATCTGAAATCCTACCGAGTGGAGAGCAAACCTCCCACTCGGGGGCTTAGCTGCGGCCCAGCGCTCGCCTAAGTATCTGAAATCCTATCGAGTGGAGAGCAGGCCTCCCACTCGGGGGCTTAGCTGCAGCCCAGTGCTCGCCTAAGTATCTGAAATCCTACCGAGTGGAGAGCGGACCTCCCACTCGGGGGCTTAGCTGCAGCCCAGTGCTCGCCTAAGTGTATTAAGGAACAAGTCGATTGCAATGAGCACTTCGCTTTAACCTGCAAAAAGACACTTCAAACCAAAGGCAAACATATTCAACATTGAATCCAAATGCGGATAACACCTAATGGAACCGAAAGTGCTCAGGCGCGAGGCCTGTTAAGGTTTGTCGGTTACAAAACTCACTCGGCATACCGAGGCAAATTTAAAGTGTCAAGCACAGAAGTTTTTTACCCCGCCTGTGGAGGGCTGGAAGGTGCAACAAACTCGTCCAGGTCAATTCCATCCGCAATCTGAGTGGCAGCAGCAATGAAGGTCTCCATGAAAGATCGGAAATCGTGCTTCTTGGTATTAGCCACCCTAAGAGCCACCAGCTTGTCCTCTTGTGCATCCTTGCAGTGAACGCGGACCAGAGACAGAGCAACATCCGCACTGCACCTGGCCGAAGACTTCTTCCACTCCTGCACTCGACTTGGGACCTCGTTCAGTCGAGTCATCAAAGACTCGAGGTCGTTCTGGAGCGTCTCTCTTGGCCAGAGTGTCGTGTCGATGCGAGAAGTTGCGACCTTCAGCCTTGCGAGATAGTCGATGACAGCAGCAACACGAGATTCAAGCCGGAGCACATTCATGGAAACTTCATCTTTCACGGGAGAGTTGATGGGGTCCAGGTTTACTTCCAGTCGACCGGTCTCCTCTTCGAAGTTCTGGCAAAATTCTGCAAACACAACCACCGAGTCAGAACAACAGTCGGAGATTACAGTTAAAATATTTGTTTGATACAAAAGATTACCTTCAAGCATGAGGAATAACTTCTTGGCGAGTCCACCCAGATAAGCCTCCAGATCGTTCTTCTTTCTCACCAACTCACTAGCCTTGTCATTCAGGGTGGTCTTGTCACTTTTCAGTCGACTGACTTCCTGGTTGGCAGCATCAAGAGCAGCTTTCAGATTGGTGTTTTCTTCTTCGAGCTTGGTCACTGAAGCCAGCTTCTCATCTGCAAGCTTGGTCTTCTCTAAAGCAGTTTTTCACATCTCCGCCAAGTCAAGGTCTTGCTTCTTCAGGGCATCTCTCACTTTGTCTGCAAAGTCACAGTGAGATTAGATTCGGAAATAAGTGAGAGGCAAAGGCAGTCGTCGAAGGCCTCACCAAACATACCTTTAGCTTCCTCCTTCGCCTTCGTCAAGTTCTCTTGGGCCAGTTTCAGATCAAGCTCGAGCTGAATGTGTTTGTTCTCCAACTCAGTATAATGAGCCGCAAGGTCACCGGATTTCTACGAAGAACCAATCGACAGATGTCAAAGACAATTCACTTCCGAGTGACTAAGGAAAAATCATAGCGTTTCTAAGACTACGGCCGAATACAAACATTCGACCATAGTCTCGGGGACTACACCCAGTGGGTGCACTCAGCGTGCCCCCACTAGTTTTATCAGTTAGAGTCGACCAGTCGACCAACAACAACAAAAAACGGGAGGTGTTCTTCAGACTATAGTCAACTGCCAGCAGTCGACCACAGTCTCGGGGACTACACCCAGTGGGTGCACTCAGCGTGCCCCCACCGGTCTATGAATCCATTCGACTTAGTCGAGTGAGGGAAAAACTTAAGACATAAAGACTATGGTCGACTGCCAGCAGCCCACCATAGCCTTGGGGACTACACCCAGTGGGTGCACTCAGCATGCCCCCACTAACCCGGAACTCTAATCGACACACCCACTGGGTGTAGGACAAACTCTAAGAATTTTAGAAAGAAGATTTTTCAGATATCATATCCTAATAGAACAGGCAGTGACCGACTGACCTGAACGTTACTCTAAAGAGCTAAACTGGTGTCGTAGGCTGCCTGGCTGGCTTCTTGGATTGCCTTCACTTGCTCCATCATGACCTCCGCTTGGCGTATTGCTTCTTTAGCAGCACTAACCTGGTCTTCTAGGACGTGGTGGGTTGAGAAAAGCGAGGGTTGAGCAGCACTCGACGATGAAGGGCGAGCACTCGTCAACGGCACCGCAAAAGATACGGTAGGCCGAGTGACATTGTCTCCCTCCACGACCAACGTCTCGGGTGTTGGCGCGTCCTGAGTCGCCCTGCCAGCAGAAGCTTTCTTGTTCCTCCTCCGCCTCAGTGGTTCCTCGTCGTCGTCGTCAGGAAGGTCAATAACAATGTTGGATGAAGCTGCAGAAAGGATCAAAATTAGAGACAATAAGTCAATCGACTGAAAACAGAATCACAAGAGTCATACCGGGTTTTGAGGTAACAGCATCCTCCATCTCGTGGTCTTCAGCCCTGGCCGAGGTATCAGAAGTAGCAGCACTGCAGTTCTAGAAGTCAGTCGATTGGCTCATGAGTCAACCAAGAACAAGTTCATGAAACGGGAAAACTCAAGACTATCATTACCCTGAGATAGTGGGGATCACCACCTTCATCTTCGGCAAGACCTTCGCCGGTTTCGACGGTGCCACTCGAGATTGCTTCGGAGCCTTCTCAGTCGGCACCGAAGAAGTAGTCCGAGGGCGCTTGGTCGACTGCATGGCGGCTGCGACCCCCTTGCCACACTCGGCCGCGGGATCATGGACAAGCTTCGAGTGTCTCTCCGAGCGAGGAGGCACAACTTCCTCCTCCTCCTCCTCTTCTTCCTCCTCACCCGAGTCATCACCCTCGTCATCATCGTCAGCATCCGAATCCCACTCCTCCGGGCTTTCGCCCCCACTTCCTTCCTCCTCCTCAGTCGGCGCTTGCGCCCCATTGGGCATCGAGTACAGCTCAGTGGTGGCCTGACAGACAGCAGAACAAGACGAAGGTCAATCGACCAATTTGCAGTGGAGCAGAACGGATAAAACAAGATTACAATTAGAAACAAATGGTCATACCGTGTCCGGTGTGTAGGTGCAGTCAAGTGGGGGAATCCTCCTAGCCCCTTGAGGGTTGTCCTTATTGTTGGGGAACGTAGTAATTTCAAAAAAAAAAATCCTACGCACACGCAAGATCATGGTGATGGCATAGCAACGAGAGGGGAGAGTGTGTCCACGTACCCTCGTAGACCGAAAGCGGAAGCGTTAGAACAACGCGGTTGATGTAGTCATACGTCTTCACGGCCCGACCGATCAAGCACCGAAACTACGGCACCTCCGAGTTCTAGCACACGTTCAGCTCGATGACGTCCCTCGAACTCCGATCCAGCCGAGTGTCGAGGGAGAGTTCCGTCAGCATGACGGCGTGGTGACGATCTTGATGTACTACCGATGCAGGGCTTCGCTTAAGCACCGCTACGATATTATCGAGGTGGATTATGGTGGAGGGGGGCATCGCACACGGCTAAGAGATCCAAGGGATCAATTGTTGTTGTGTCTAGAGGTGCCCCCCTGCCCCCGTATATAAAGGAGCAAGGGAGGAGGGGGCGGCCGGCCTAGGAGGAGCGCGCCAAGGGGAGTCCTACTCCCACCGGGAGTAGGACTCCCTCCTTCCTTGTTGGAGTAGGAGAAGGGGGAAAGAGGGGGAGAGGACGAAGGAAAAGGGGGCCGCACCCCTTGTCCAATTCGGACCAGAGGGGGGCTGCACGCCTCCTTCCTTTCAGCCTCTCTCCTCTATTCCCGTATGGCCCAATAAGGCCCATATACTCCCCGGCGAATTCCCGTAACTCTCCGGTACTCCGAAAAATACCCGAATCACTCGGAACCTTTCCGAACTCCGAATATAGTCGTCCAATATATCGATCTTTACGTCTCGACCATTTCGAGACTCCTCGTCATATCCCTGATCTCATCCGGGACTCCGAACTCCTTCAGTACATCAAAACTCATAAACTCATAATATAACTGTCATCGAAACCTTAAGCGTACGGACCCTACGGGTTCGAGAACAATGTAGACATGACCTAGAACTATTCTCGGTCAATAACCAATAGCGGAACCTGGATGCTCATATTGGCTCCCACATATTCTACGAAGATCTTTATCGGTCAAACTGCATAACAACATACGTTGTTCCCTTTGTCATCGGTATGTTACTTGCCCGAGATTCGATCGTCGGTATCCAATACCTAGTTCAATCTCATTACCGGCAAGTCTCTTTACTCGTTACGTAATGCATCATCCTGCAACTAACTCATTAGTCACATTGCTTGCAAGGCTTATAGTGATGTGCATTACCGAGAGGGCCCAGAGATACCTCTCCGACAATCGGAGTGACAAAACCTAATCTCGAAATACGCCAACTCAACATGTACCTTCGGAGACACCTGTAGTACTCCTTTATAATCACCCAGTTACGTTGTGACGTTTGGTAGTACCCAAAGTGTTCCTCCGGTAAACGGGAGTTGCATAATCTCATAGTTACAGGAACATGTATAAGTCATGAAGAAAGCAATAGCAATATACTAAACGATCAAGTGCTAGGCTAACGGAATGGGTCATGTCAATCACATCATTCTCCTAATGATGTGATCCCACTAATAAAATGACAACACATGTCTATGGTTAGGAAACATAACCATCTTTAATTAATGAGCTAGTCAAGTAGAGGCATACTAGTGACTATATGTGTGTCTATGTATTCACACATGTATCATGTTTCCGGTTAATACAATTCTAGCATGAATAATAAACATTTATCATGAAATAAGGAAATAAATAATAACTTTATTATTGCCTCTAGGGCATATTTCCTTCACTTATTCCCTGTGATTGCAGCCATCCACCTCTACAGTGTGGCGTCGTCGACTGCTTCTAGATGGACCCGACTGGTGTCTTCGGTGCCGCAATACAGCCACATCGAGTGGCCTCGGTACTGAAGTGGCTGGATACGCCGTCTAAGGAAGACCTCTAGAAGATCCATGCCCGTCACTCCATCCCGAACGAGCTGAACTACACGCTCCATCAACATTTTTACTTGAGGTTTCTCCTCAGGTAGCACCTTCAGAGAAGAGGGTTTGTCCGCTCGGTCCATGGAGAACGGAGGGAGACCAGTCGACTGCCCCGGCATCGACTAGTCTTGGCAGTAGAACCAGGTCGACTGCCACCCTCTAACCGACTCAGGAAGGGTCATGGCCGGAAAAGTACTCTTGCTCCTCATCTAAATCCCAAGACCCCCGCACATCTGGATAACATTAGTCCTCTCATCATCCGGACTCGCCTTTTTCACCGTCTGTGAGCGACAGGTGAATATGTGCTTAAAGAGACCCCAATGTGGTCAACAACCCAGGAAGTTCTCGTGCATGGACACGAAAGCAGCAAGATAGGCAATGGAGTTGGGAGTGAAATGGTGGAGTTGTGCCCCAAAGAAATTCAGAAACCCTCGGAAGAAAACACTCGGTGGCAGAGAAAATCCACAGTCTATATGAGTGGCTAAGAGAACACACTCACCCTCATGCGGCTACGGCTGACACTCGGTCCCCGGAAGCCTTGCTGACCCATGAGGGATCAGACCTTCGTTGGCCAGGTCATTGAGATCTGCCTCGGTGATGGTCGAGCGGATCCAATCCCCTTGGACCCAACCTTTTGGCAGGCGGGACCTTGACAAAGATCCGCCCCGAGTGGACGCTCGCCCCTTCGCTTTCCCCGTCGCCATCGCCTTCTTAGCGCGCTCCAAGGCCGCCATCTTCTCCTTCACCATTGTCGCCGACGAAGCACGCGAGGAGTGGGTAAGCGGAGGTGAGGGCGGGTGCAGCGGGCGGAGGCAAAGAGGGCGGAGGGAAGAATGGGAGAGCACTGTTCAAAAACCCTCGCCCGGCGCTTTATATAAGGACACTTCCGAGTGGATGACAAGTAGGCTCGGGCGCTCCTGTCACATCCCGAAACAGTCGCGCACGCGTGATACGTGGCGAAAAAGGCAGCATGGAAATTGAGGCGTCCACGCCTTATCTCATCCGAGTACCGCGGTCCGCCCCGCTTCGCGCGCTTCCCAAAATTCAGATCCCACAAAATCCACTAACGGCAGATCAATCTGTCAGACGATATCTTTCCTGCGATCCGTCGCTCGGAAGTTCACTGAAGTTCAAAAGTTCACTCGACAGAAGACAAGAATGGATCAAGGCGACTGAAATAAAAGTTGATGCCAAGGCCGAAAGAAAAATCGATGATCCAGGATACGACATAATCAAAGCACGGGAAATAGGTCGGAGAAAATCATCAACTCCTTCCTCACTCGAACCTCGATCCATTCGGGGGCTAATGATGAGGTTATGTACCTAGGGTAGGGCCATGGACCTATCTAAGATACCATACCCAAGGACATCCTTAGACGAAGCTACCTCCCAGTCGACCAAGAGGGACTTCACTCGACTAACTCAAGGACACTCGACGATGAGGATAGCCACTCGACCATGAAGCTAACCACTCGACGGCCAGGAGACCTAAAGTCACTCAGCACGCAACGGTCTATCATTAAGTAGCTTTAATAGTCTTCATGGCACTTTATAAGGGCGTTACCAGTAACCCCCTATCTTAATGTACTTTAAACCTTGCATAACTGAGGGCCGGAGGGGTCTGGCGAACTCTATATAAGCCACCCCCCCTCCTCAGTGTAAAGGGTTCGCACCCTTGTAACTCATATACACATAAACCAGTCGACCGCCTCCGGGCTCCGAGACGTAGGGCTATTACTTCCTCAGAGAAGGGCCTGAACTCGTAAAACACTCGTGTGTACAACTACTCCATAGCTAGGATCTTGCCTCTCCATACCTACCCCCCATTCTACTGTGAGACTTAGAACCACGACACCCACCGAGTTTGTGTAATCGGTCTCACCGAGATTACGTTATGCCCTAACCCTAACCATATGGTCCTACCGAGTTGCATGTCGGTCCCACCGAAAATCCTAACGGTCACTAGATTTGCTAAATCGGTCTGACCGAGTTTACCAATTCGGTCTCACCGAGTTTGGCAAGTTGTGTGTAACGGTTAGATTTTGTGTGGAGGCTATATATACCCCTCCACCTCCTCTTCATTCATGGAGAGAGCCATCAGAACGAACCTACACTTCTAGCATACATTTTCTGAGAGAGAACCACCTACTCATGTGTTGAGGCAAAGATATTTCATTCCTACCATATGAATCTTGATCTCTAGCCTTCCCCAAGTTGCTTTCCACTCAAATCTTCTTTCCACCAAATCCAAATCCTGTGAGAGAGAGGTGAGTGTTGGGGAGACTATCATTTGAAGCACAAGAGCAAGGAGTTCATCACCAACACACCATTTGTTACTTCTTGGAGAGTGGTGTCTCCTAGATTGGCTAGGTGTCACTTGAGAGCCTCCGACAAGATTGTGGAGTTGAACCAAGGAGTTTGTAAGGGCAAGGAGATCGCCTACTTCGTGAAGATCTACCGCTAGTGAGGCAAGTCATTTGTGGGCAACGGCCATGGTGGGATAGACAAGGTTGCTTCTTTGTGGACCCTTCGTGGGTGGAGCCCTCCGTGGACTCGCGCAACCGTTACCCTTCGTGGGTTGAAGTCTCCATCAACGTGGATGTACGATAGCACCACCTATCGGAACCATGACAAAAACATATGTGTCTCCAATTGCGTTTGAATCCTCCAATCCCTTCCCTTTACATTCTTGCAAGTTGCATGCTTTACTTTCCGTTGCTCATATGCTCTTTGCATGCTTGCTTGATATGTATTGTGAGTGTTAAATTTGTGCCTAAACTCCACTCCAACTTAAAGAAGTTAAAAACTGTAACTTTTGGTACTTAGTGTCTAATCACCCCCCCCCCTAGACACCTCTTCTCGATCCTTTCAGTCTGGTGTACTACAATTGTCATGATTTAAAAACTTTAGGAGTTGCCACCTACTAACACTAGGTAGTTGCCATGTAGCACTACAAAAAGACATGAAAAAATAACATGTTCGAGTAAAGAGAAAGTTTCCATCTTCTTACAAGCACACTAGGATAGTTTCCATGTACCCTGCAAAACACATGGCAACTGACAGCTTTTGGTGTGGGAGAGGAGACGGACGTGTGGGCGACGGTGGTATCTTTAGGAGTTGCCACCTACTAACACTAGGCAATTGCCATGTAGCACTACAAAAAGACTTGGCAAAATAACATGTTCGGGTAAAGAGAGAGTTGCCATCTACTTACAAGCACACTAGGGCAGTTGCCATGTACCCTGACACATGGCAACTGACAGCTTTGTGTGTGGGAGAGGAGACGGGCGTGTGGGCGACAGTGGTATCTTTAGGAGTTGCCACCTACTAACACTAGGCAATTGCCATGTAGCACTACAAAAAGACTCGGCAAAATAACATGTTCGGGTAAAGAGAGAGTTGCCATCTGCTTACAAGCACACTAGGGCAGTTGCCATGTATCCAGCAAAACACATGACAACTGACAGCTTTGGGTGTGGAAGAGGAGATGGGCGTGTGGGCGAACTGATAAACACCCACACACCAGCCCCTATGCATGCGTGAAAACTGGCGTGTGGGCGAACTGTTAAACACCCACACACCGGCCCCTCCACGTGATGAAACGGACGTGTTGGCGATCGAATGAATGACCACACACCAGCCCAGTCCTACGTGGCATAAAAAATCTGGCAAAGCATGCCAAAATTCGTGCAAACACAAACGGGCGTTGATCCTTGGGCGTTAGTATTTAGGTAGATTTGAAGTCTCGTACCCCTTCAATTTTCATTCACTGTCTCTAATTACCCCAACCAAACACGTTGTAAGGAGATGCCCTAAACAACCCGTGGTCCTGGCTTGGGGTCAGTGGGGAAGATCCTCCTTATCCGATAAACAACCATTGTTGGTGGTCTAGGAGCCGGTGGGGAGGGGAAGGAGGAGAAGTAGGGGAAAAGATTTGCGCACGCCAGTCAGTGGTTGACGTGACACACGCAGTGCCGGGCCGCCGGCCGGTCGCGGCGATCGGAGCGGAGGAAAAAGGCCGAACCGGCGACGCTGGAGCGCGCCGGCGCGAGCGGCGGGTTCACCTCCGCCATGGCGGCGTAGTAGTGCGTCAAAGGCGCCGGTGCAGGTTGCACCATGGCGGCGTAGTAGTGCGTCTGCGCCTGCTCCATGGTGAAGCCGACGTGCACAGGAGACGCGGGAGTGGGGTGGTGTCGTTGGAGCTCGTCTGCATCATGGTGTCGTTCTCGACCTCGGGCTAGCTGGCCGCCAAGCCAGCCTCAATCTACTTGGCACGGCGGCTCTGCCAGGCGGCAGCCAGAAGCGAGTGCGGGATCGATCCGGACTCCCACAGAGACCCCACACGTTTGTCTTCGGTTTGCGAAAGAAATCGTATCCGAACTACGCCACAGACCGTTACAGACCCGCGTTGGATGACTTTCACCGGCCGAACAGCGTGGTCCGCACGCATGGAGGAGGTTTGTGGATCCGTGATTGGAGATGCCCTAACCCTAAACAACCATCGTAGTCCTGGCTTGGGGTCAGTGGGGAAGATCCTCCTTATCCGATAAACAACCATTGTTGGTGGTCTAGGAGCCGGTGGGGAGGAGGAGAAGTAGGGGAAAAGATTTGCGCACGCCAGTCAGTGGTTGACGTGACACACGCAGTACCGCACCAACTCATGACCAGGACGAACAACAAACCTTGTTGTGCTTGCAGCCTGCGCACTGTGAAAAGTGGACATGGATTCGCTCACATCGGCGAGGATTTCGCTTCCCCTGCTCGTGAGTCGATGATATTATGATATCCCATCCAGCCAGCTTGCTCGATAGCAGAGCCCGCCGTATCGCGCTAGCAGCCGAACCCGACAGATGGATAGGACAGCGACCGTCGTCTCCGCGAGCTGCAACAAACGGCCCGTATCACATGCCCGCGCGCGGGCACGCTCCCCCGGCGATCGGCGCCCCGCGCGTGCATGAACCCGGCCACGGGACATCTACGGGTGCAGTGCGTCGACAACCCATTGATCACGACGTACGTGAGCGCGCACACGCGTACGCCAGGCCGGAGTGAGAGTTTATGGGGCGCGCCGTGCCGGGCCGCCGGCCGGTCACGGCGATCGAAACCGAGAGGAAAAGGCCGAACCGGCGACGCTGGAGCGCGCCGGCGCGAGCGGCGGGTTCACGTGCCACCGAGAACCACCGAGGCGACCGAGAAAAAGGTGGCGCGACGACGAGGGGCACCGGCCAAAGTTTAGTGAGTAAAATAGTGCTCCGGTTACAGTAGTATCAGGATTCGGTTGTGACCATGTATGTAAAACAAGCAGGAACCGAACAAAAAAATCCCCGGGAAAAAAGTATGGCGCCATGGCTACGTACGTACACAAGGGAACACACGGATCGCTCGCTCTGACGGGAAACTGATGATAATTCGGGGAGCAAGAGACAAGGGCTCGTGACGACGGCACGACCCACCACCCGCCGTCCAGATTCAGGCTCGGCTTAATCACGCCCCCGACTGGTGACGTCGCCGCTAGCTGTAGTGGTGGTGGCGCCGGGGGGCGCCGCTGGTGCCGGCCGCGGATGCGGCTGTGGCCGCGGCGGACGCCTGCGCGGCCATGGCGAGCTCGAACTGCCGCGCGGACAGCGCCGGAGGCTGCGCCTGTGGCGGTGGAGGAGCGGCGGAGGAGGTGGAGGCTGAGGCTGAGGTGGACGCCGACGCGGCGGCCGGAGCGGCGGTGCCAGGAGGAGGGGCGGCGCGGTTCCAGGAGCGGACGCTGGAGGTGGTGCTGGTGCTGCCGTCCCAGCCGATGTGCGCGACGTGCTTGACGTCCGTGGGGAGCCCGATCACCATCTCCGGCTCCTCCTCGTCCTCGTCCTCCTCGTCGTACACCGCGAAGATCTGGTGGGACAGGTTCTTGAACCCCCGCAGCAGCCGCGCCACCAGCGACAGCGACTCCCCCTTGGCCGGCTTAATCCCCGGCGCGGCCGACGACGACGTCCCCTCGCCGCCACCGCCAGCACCTGCGTACGTACAGTCGCCGCCAATCCAACATCCAATCGATCAGCCAACGAACAAGAACTAAAACGATATACAGCAGTGCGCGGTCGCGTACCTTGGGGCTTCTTGGACTGGACGACGTCGACGCTGGCGGCGGAGCGGCAGGCGGAGAAGGGGATGACGATGAAGCGGTCCCTGCGGCCGCGCTGCTGCTCCCTGCTGCCCATGGCGCGCGGCCGCTTCCAGAACCAACCAATCAGTCCGGCCGGGCCCCGGGGCTAGCCGGCTAGCGCGCGAGCAAGGAAGGAAGGCAGGCAGGCGGGCGGGCGGCGAGGTAGCCTTAACTGGAGCAGGAGCGGAGGAGACAGAGACGATAGTGCTACTGCTAGTGCTGCTGCAGCCGAGCCGCCCACCCACGGGTTGCCGAGTTTGGTATCGGCCGGGAGCGCGCTAGCAGCAGGGGCAGAGAGTGGCTAGGCAAGGCAAGCGGCGACCTGCGGCGTGGGGAGAATAGTAGAATACCATACCACTTGTAGCGGTAGTTTTAGGGCTGGTACCACGCGTAGCCGGTGGCCTATAGCGACTGCTATATTGAGGCGTGGTGCAGCGGCGGCAACAGCGGTGCACTGCATGCATACACGCTGTGGTGCTCGGCGCGGTGGGGGTGGGGGTCGGGGAGGAAGAAAACAGGGGGGAAGGGAGTCGGTTGGGATGGTTGGTAATTTCGTACCCACCCCCACCCCGACCCCCGCCCGGGGCAGGACTATTTTTGTACAACACGTGACAGCGAGACGCACGCAACGCATACATGGCATGGACGGATAATGCATGGTGCCATGGACCGATGGGTGATTGAGTGGGTGCGCGGCTGGTCGGCGTCTCGGTGAGGCGGCAGGGCAGTTGGGCTTGGGGCATACAGTATTCCTGAAGCTGCAACCCGCGTTTGGTTTGGTTTGGTTTGTTTTGGTTTCCATGGACCAATGCCCAACTGCTTCCCTCTCCGTCTGTCATCGGTGCCCACCACTCCTAATCCCTCTCTGTCCCTCTCATCCCCATTCCGTGGATGTGGGCCTCGCTACGCTGTCGACACGCGGTGTACGCAGAGTGCCAGTATGTACTGGTATGCACGTATGTGGTATGTATGTACGCTTCTGGTGCTGTTGAGCCGTATTGGCGTACGCCCGTCCATCGTGCCAGCAAGGTGCTCGCTCGGCCGTTGGCGGCTGCCACGACTCAACTCGGCTGGCAATTGGCGGACGTGCGTGCGTACCCGCCGCCTCACCTGCTCGTGTCGTGTATAGTGGTAACGTAGAATATCCAGCTCAACTTTTCAGGGAGAATGACTGTGCACAAGTACTGCGCGCCGCACTTTGCCGTTGTCGTCTGCGTGTATGCGATGTTCTGGATTGGTATTGGATATGGCAGCATAAACGACCGGCAGTAGGTTCAGCAGCAGCTTTTCACGAATGCTTAAAACTCGCGTATCATTTCATTGAAATAAAAGAAGTCAAAACCATCAAATAACATAGTACTAGTACTAGTTATTGCACGATGACGTAGATGTCCGAGCTGCCCAACAAATTAAGTCTGAACTTCTGTTTTCTTAGGCTGGTTGTAATGGGTAGTATCATAAGTTAGTATCATGCATATGATACTAGTGTATGATACTACCTCTCTAATGCATAGTATCATATGGTAGTATCATAGATGACTTTATTTATTGCCATGCATGACACATACTCCCTCCGTTCCTAAATACTTGTCTTTCTAGGCATTTCAACAAGTGACTACATACGGAGCAAAATGAGTGAATCTACACTCTAAAATATGTCTACATACATCCGTATGTAGTAGTCATTTGAAATGTCTAGAAAGACAAGTATTTAGGAACGGAGGGAGTACTATTGTAGCATTAGATACTAGTGTATGATACTACCTCTCTAATGCATAGTATCATATGGTAGTATCATAGATGACTTTATTTATTGTCATGCATGACACATACTATTATAGCATTTATTATGATACGGTATCATGATATGATACTCAACTCTCTCTTACTTCATTATGCCACCTCATCAAAGTTGCCTAATTGGCATGCATGATACTAGCTATGATACTCCCATTACAATCAACCTTATTCAGTCTTGCTAACTCTTAGTTGACTAGACTTCATTACCAAATTGCTACATAGCACTGCTGACTTCGTTAAGTCTTAGTTGGTGTTATATTCTTGAGATATGTGCAAAATGTTCTGTTCCGTTTTTTCTTTATTTTTTTTATCGACTAAGACCTAGCCATACCCTTTTCTATTTTAGGGAAATAGTCTGATCATATGACAATTTCATTCTCTTGTTTCCTTTTTTAGCGAATTCTCTAGTTTCCTTTGAGTGGGGAGGAGATGGAGAACCTAGATGGTATAAAGGTGAGCAGGGGTGCTCCAACTATTTCTCATCTTCTCTTTGCAGACAGACTCGCTAATTTTGATGAAGGCAAATACACAATGTACAAGTACCCTTAAACATATATTGGCCACATATTATTGATCGTGTGTCAAAGGCTCAAGGGCTGAAAGGAAGAAGATTCTATCTATGCCGTGAAAGGAGATATTACTGAAATGTGTAGCACAAGCTATTCCCTCCTATGCTATATGTCAATGTTTAGGTTGCCTAAAGAAATTTGTAAGGTAATCATAGATGAAATGAAAGGATTTTGGTGGGGCAAATGAGGAAAAGAAGAAAATGTATCGGTTCACATGGTGGAAAACGTGCATTCCGAATAAGAAAGGGGGCTTGGGGTTTAGAGACATTCTCAGTTTTAACCTTGCTATGTTAGCAAAACAGTGTTGGCGACTAATCCAGGACCCGAATTCTTTATGTGCACATGTCTTGAGTGCTAAATACTACCCCGATGGTAATATCTTAGGGGCTGGCCCGAAGAAGGGATTGTCATACACCTGGCAGAGTGTTGTTGCAGGAATACAAACATTTAAAAGGGGTTGTATATGGAGAGTTGGTTCGGGTGCACATATACAAGACCCTTGGATTTCATCTAGCCCATCACGAAAAGTCATTACTCCTAGAGGTGCAACAATGCTTACATGTGTGGAAGGACTCATTAATCCACATACAGGTCAGTAGGATGAAGGTTTGATAAGGGATGTTTTCTCTCAAGTGGATTCCTATAGAATGTTACAAACCCCCCTCAGTGTTCATATGATGGAGGACTTTGTGGCATAGTTTTATATGAAGTCTGGGACGTTTTCTACTTGGTCCGCATATCACCGGGAGTTTGAGCACCAACATGGCCAGTGCCTAGCTCGTTCTGATGGACAAGGTAACATGCATATAAATAGTATAATGAAGGAAGTACGAAACCTCAGAATCCCGGGAAAAAATAAACACTTTGCATGGAAAGTTCTAAATGGGTCACTCCCCTGCTTTGGTATCCTAGAAGATAGCCATATTTCACTAATTCCCCGATGTTTGATCTGTCACGTTGGACTTGAGGACATCCAACACACTTTATTTTGCTGCAGTCGAGCTACGGATGTGTGGACTGAGTTGGAATTACATGAAATGATAACTGATGTAGTAAAGGAGGATCAATCGGATTCTGTGACAATGGAGATCTTGGCCGGGAACCATTAGGTCCTGGACGGATTACCTATAACAGAATTGATCATGGTAGCTTCTTGGTATATTAATGTAGATGCGACACTCCAGTATGAAACACTTTCGTATAGGCGCGATTGCTTGTGACGGAAAAGGTAACTCTATAGTTGCTGCTAATTGATTCCTTCCACATATCAACTGTCTTGATCGGCAGAGATAACAACAACCAGAAATGGATTATACTTAGTAGGAAGAATCAGGTGTAACAAGTTGATGATAGAATCTGACAACAGGTTTGCAATGGAGGCAATTCCGCCAGGCGGCGACCATGTGGGTTCTGATGTTGCTATAGTGCTCGAATACAAGGAGCTAGCCCCGGATTTTGCAAAGATATCATATGCTCAATGTCTCCGAGAAGCAAATGAAGTTGCTGATGTGTTAGTGAAGAATTCTTTTAGCGAAAAATGTTCTGCGTTATGAGACTATGATCTCTGATTTGGTGGAGAGGATGCGAACAACGTCCCAAGACCTAATTAGAGGGGTCGATAGCCTATCTTTTACCTCCAAAGAAAGGTTTCATGGATTTATTATTAAAAATGGCCTTTCATAAACACCAGACCTATATCCCAACAAAAGCGAGATGTAGCTCTCGCGTCCACACGTATGGGCAGTCCTATTAGCACGTTTTGCTCATTTGCTCGCTGCGTTCGCTCGCTCGGTTGCTGTTTTCCTCTTCTTCCGTTTGTACACTGGTTGGACCGGTCAAGTTTTCATTGATTTTTCTGTCCTTATTTATGCTTTCCTCTTTATGGTTTTAGCAATTTTTTATTTTCCTTTTTATGTGTTTTCTTTACGTTTCTCACAGCTTTTCATTTAATTATTCTCTTTTCTCTGTTTTTCTTAATTTTTTCATTGGTTTTCATAAGTTTTTTTCATCTATGTGTTTTCTTTATGGTTTAATTTTAGGATTCTGTTTTCAGAGTTTCTTTAACGGACTTTTTTTATACACATTGAACATTTTTTATATATGGCAAAAACATTTTTTATACACATTTAACATTTTTTCAGACACATGATTACCTTTTCTACATTATATGTATTGATGTCTCTTTTTAAAACACATTATGCATTATTGGTATACATAAGAAACATATTTTTATACATGTTTAACATTTTTTAAATAAATGACTAACATTATTTAAAAAAATATGTTTTGGTGTCTACTTTTCTGCATAAATATTGTAATTTTTTCTTATACATATGAAACATGTTTTCAAACTTTTTTTGAATACATGTAAAAAATATTCAAATACATGTTGAAACATTTGTTAATGATAACAAGGATTTTTAAAGCTACACATTTTCTATATTCTATAAACATTTTAAAATATTTCGTGGACGTATTATCTAAAACACGTGAACATTTTTTAGAATGGTATAAGCAGTTTTGTTTTAAATACAAGAATTTGTTTTACATTGTATAAACATTTATAAATATGTCATGAACATTTTTTCAAATGGGTGAATATTTTTTGGAATTTTTTCACCATTTTTATAAAACTATTCTAACAATCTTTTTATACCACGTTAAAATATTTCAAGTTCATGATTTTTAAGATTTTTCAATAATTTTAACTTTTGGAATATATGTACATACAAAGTTTTCACCATGTTGTACAAAAACCTTTATCTAACTTATTTTTCTAGAGAAAGATCGCATACACAGGCAACTTTTTTTAGGCATTCATGTACACGCGAATCAACTCTATGAGCTACTAGTGCTGCCAACATTAACACTCCACTAAAATAACAGCACACGTTCAGCTCAACGGCCAGCTTCATGCGTAAGTGAGTCTGTACTGGTTACGTGAACCGGGCCAAGTCAACGCGACATTCGCAATAACCGATGTATAGCCGCGCCCTTTCAGTTCCACAAAAAAAACACGCTTTCATCACCGGAGTTATATGTTGCGGGAACCGGTTCCGAATAGGAATCGCCTATGGGTGACAATACCGGGCCGGCGCATTTTAGGGCGAATGCTCGGTGCCTGTGTCAGTTCTCTTCGTTCTGGCTCGCGGCGACTATTTATGGCCTTAAGCGATCGAACTGGCAGCATGTAGTCGTAAAAAGAAACTGGAATTGCGAGAAGGAGGAGTCAAACCCTGCGCTCTCCAGCAGGATCACCTGTTGAGCTAGCAACCCCACCAAAGACCATTTCGTGGAAATAACTAGGGACGCACCCTACTTAAAACTCACGGGTGGTCTTCTTCGGGATTTTTCCTTTTTTGTTTTATTTGGTTTTTTCTTCTCCGGTTTTTATTCTCTTTCCGCGGGTTTTTTCATTTGTTTCTTCATTTTCTTTCAATTTTTTGGATTATTATGTTTATTTTTCGGTTTTCATTTTTCCTTTTTTCTTACATTCTACATTCTTATATACGTTATCAACATTTTAAAAATACTTCTTCAAGATTTTTATATAAATGATTAACATTTTTTTTAAATACTTATTCAACATTTTTCAAATACTTGTTCAACATTTCAAATACTTGTTCAACATTTTTCATATACTCGTTCAACATTTTTTTTATTAAGTATTCAACATTTTTCAAATAGTTGTTGAAAATTTTCAGTACTTACTCAACATTTTTTCAAATACTTGTTCAACATTTGAAAACTCTTTTAACATTTTTAATACTTGTTAACATTGTTTATTACTTTTCCAACATTTTCAAATACTTGTTCAATTTTTTTAATACTTATTCACCATATTTTTCAAATGTTTTTTAATACTTTGGTTTTCTTTGTTTTCTATTTTTCTTACTTTTTCTGTTTTTATTTTTTATAACACAGGTATACTTTTTCTCAGTGCACATTGCATATTTCCAGCGCACATTTGAAACATAGTTTTGATACACGTTGGACATTTTTCAAATACGCGGTGTTCATTTTTCTAAATTACATGTTCATAACACTTTTCTGAATACATGGTAACATATTCCAAATATAGTTTGTACATTTTTTTAAATGAAATAAAAAGGTTGACACTACCCGGAACATTTTCTTACATTGTAGACATTTTTTTTATAATTTCACCAACATTGTATAAATATAATTTTAAGTTTGTGACCATATTTTTGCATTGCATACTTTTTTTTAAATGTCCGAAACAATTTTCAGGAATGTGTGAACGTTTTTTTAATGTCACATACATTATTTTTATGGTACAAAGCATTATTTTAATTAGTAAAACATTTTTTTACATTGTATAAACATTTTTTTAAAATGTCAAAAACATTGTTTTGAAATGTGTGACCATTTTACCCTTGAAGTTGCATGTTGGATATTCATGTCCAATGTCCATGTGTCATGTTTATGTGCTCCGTGTGCTTCACTGGAGAGATTGTAATCTTTTTGTGTGTGTGCTGATATTTATTGTAATGCCTGTAGTTTGATGTGAGAGTTTTCCCCACTTTCCCTAAATATAATGGAGGTTCATATTAGCCAAAAAAAGATTAACCATGCGCTAAACACACCATTGAAGATTTTGTGCACCATTTTGCTTTAGCTTTTTTCTTTGCGGGAACATTTTGCTTTAGTTTAGTATCATACCCCCTCCATCCCAAAAAGTTTGACTTACATTTGACTAGATACGGATGTATCTAGACATGTTTTAATGTTAGATACATCTGTATCTAGATAAATGTAAGAAAAGATTTTTGGGGCGGGGTAATATATAGTTTTGTAGTCCTTTTTTTTCATACGCCTCCAAAGTAGAGCCGGGTTCCACTGTAAACATGTAAACATGACGGAATTAATTTGTTACAGACCCAAAAGCCAAAAATAATACTCCTTCCGTCCGGAATTACTTGTCGGAAAAATGGATGTGTCTAGAACTAAAATACGTCTAGATATATCCATTTTCCCGACAAAAATTTTGGGACGGAGGGAGTACAAAAAAGAAGATATGCTGTTGACAACGTTAACAACCAACAACATACAGTAGAAGTTTTGCTACCACGCAGACACCATAACAATTAACAGGACAGGTGACAAGAAGTCTTCCAACGGCAACCTAATTTGACCAGGGCAGCCCATGCAACGAGATATGACCAACAACAACCAACTTTCCCCCCTTTCAGTAGATGCTTTTGATATAAGTAGTTTCGTAGTTCTAGTGTCTTCTACGGATAAATATATTTTTTAACAATGACTTGTACAATGCACACATGCACGATCTACATACATCCTCCCTCACGGTCACTTGGGACGTGTTTGGTTGCCTGCATATACCTCGACCAAGCCTGCGCGGGAAGGATCTAGCCTGCTCGGTAGCCCGCATATACTATTGGTCCTGCATCGCACGCTTCTTAAAGCACCTCTGCCCTGGCTCGCTAGGAACGCTCAATCGACAGTTTCTCTCGAGCCAGGCCGAGCGGAAGCGCACCTAGCAGGCCCCTGCCCGAGGAAAAAGGGAGAGATGCGAGATGTTTATGTGGTGTCTTCTTCAACCTGGAGTAAGCTCCTCTCTAATCTCCTCTCTTCCATGCCCCTCTAATCTACACAACGATGCTTCGATTCGTGGTAAGCTCTACACGAAAAAGATGCACATCGATGCTACGGTCTATTCAGGCGATCGGTTTGTAGTTTCGTCTACCATACATGCTCAATTTCTTGTTCCAATTTGAAGTTGTTTCGGATGGATTTTGTCAGATTCGTCGCGCACGATCAACTGTTTGAAATTTTCTTTGACCAGCAGCCTAATCTCGCAATTCTACACAACATTCGTGTTGCAAGTTTTCTGCCTCGACGATCGTAGACGAGAAGATCTACATATTTCTCATGGCTGTACATATGGATATGTGTGCTATGATTTAAGACACTGCTTAATTATTCCTCTAGCCGGCGTGGTTTCTCTTGATCTCCTATCTGGCGTCTTGCTGTGGTAGCGTCATCGTCGCCGTCGTTCATCTCGGCCTTCTCTCCATGATTCTACTGCAGTTAAGCCACCATGGCGCGCACAATGACGGGGTTCTTCTCCTCTGTTCTCTGCCACCGACGGGGTCGATCATCTTGGCCTCCTCCTGACCTTCTCTTTCTCGTCCTACTACACGGGAGTCATTTTCGGCATCGATCATCTCAGCTCCTCTCTCTCGTCCTACTACACTGACGATGCCATGGTGTGAGCACCGCATTTCTCCTCCTCTGTCCATTGTCTTTGCGCGAGCACTCCAACTAGTTCGCCGACGGGGTCGCTCGCCCATGACTCCGTGCTCGTCATGTTGGACACGGCGCCACGATCACTGTCCATCGCAGTCGTCATGGTCCGGCGCACACTGCATTTCTTCTCCCCCTTCGTCTGCTAGCTCTTAACCCTGTGTGCTAAGTGCGAGTGCTAGCTCTTACTCATACCCCATGCGGGCAACCAAATAGCGTGTAGTTCTATGCGCCGAGACAATGCAGGCAACCAAACAACATGCCAAAGTTGATCCCCTAATGCAGGAAGTCCATATGCAGTCAACCAAACAATTTGCAGATGTCGCATATGAGGCTGTTTTTCCAGAGTTGGGCTGGGTTGAGATGTGTATGTAACGCGGGTACTGTTCAAGACTGCAACCAAACACGCCCTTATAGCATGGTCAAATACACAAGACGTCTTTCTCAAAAGAAAAAAAAAACACAAGACGTCAACACCCCATCAAAACAGAAGTGCGCAAGATGATTGGTCATGTCTCGTTGGAAAAAAATGTAGCTGCAGTGAGTTTAGCCATCGACTTATCATGATCGCAACTGACACTGACATGAATACACTGTTATGAACATAACAATCCATGGAAGTCTTCCAGACAGACAGGGAAATTAAACTAAAAATCACAAGCGCGCAGTTGCTCCTACCCAGCCATAAACAAACCAGAGTAGATCGAGCGATCCAAAGCTGCACTGATTGCTGTTTGGTTTTTCGTATGCGAATTAATGTGCGTCCGAACAAGAACAATGACACCATACGCTCTCTGTCGATCTGTCACAAGTCACAACTGTTCCAAAATTTACATCCATTCTCCGCATTGTTTCTTATTCCGAACAAATTGATATCCAGCAGCTTACTTCCCTCCTTGTGGGCTTTGGGGAGGTCACTGGCCTCGTGACAAATCTGGGAAAAACCATGGTGGCTCCAATTTGAGGCTCCAAAATCGACCTTGACGATGTCCTTCATGCTTCCCTGCAGCTCGCTCCACCGTCCCCATGCGCTATCTCGGCCTACCCCTCTCGGTCCATCGGTTGAGGAAGATTCATCTGCAGCACCTCGTGGGTAAGGGCATCTCCATCCGTTGGCCTCCCCAGGAGGCGTTTTTTTCGCCGCCTGGGGGGCTGCCGGCGAAGATTTTGACCGTGGGACGAAATTTTTCCCAGCCGCCCCCCACCCAAGACGCATTTCGAGGACGCGTGGCGGCACCGCAGCTCGACACCGTGCTCCCTGCCCCGCCGTCGCGTTCGACGCCGCCGAGAAGACCTGGGCGCGGTGCTGTGGCGCCCCGGACCATGGTGCCGAGCACGCCCGTCCGGCTGCTGGTGCATGCCAGGCCACGCAGAGGCGGGCGCGGGCGCGGGCCGTCCCGGCCACGCCCCGGCGGGCGCGGGCGAGCTCCTCCCCGGCCACGCCCCGGCGGGCGCGGGCGAGCTCCGCCCCGGCCACGCAGAGGCGGGCGCGGGAGCGGGCGAGCTCCGCCCCGACCACGCAGAGGCGGGCACGGGCGCGGGCCGCCCCGGCCACGCCAGCTCCGGCCAATGCCACCGCTCCTCGAGCCCGGGCCGGCGCGCGACGAGCAGGGCGGCGACGGCGGCGCGCTGTGAGTAGGACGACGCGGCGAAGCTGTGTGAGCAGAGGGCGGCGGAGGAGGCAGAGGCCGGCGTGCGGCAAGGAGGCGGCCACGACCAGCAGGGGGCCGAGTATGTGGGAAAAGCACGTAGGTGGGGACCGGGAGGAAAAGTATGAAGAGACGAGTGGGAGGCTGACAGTGGGCCATTCACATGCAAAATTTTCTCTCTCCGCCCCCAACAGCCCCCCGATGGCCTGGGGTCGCCTTGGTACCGCCGGCTGTGTTTTTGGCCAAATCCGGCGTTTTTTAAGGTCGTGGGGGCGCGAGTGGGCAGTTTTTCGCCCGCCGGCGCTGAAAAAGTGCCTCTGGGGGGCTTCTTGGGGAGCCTAGTGGAGATGCCCTAAGGCGGCTGGTAAGCTGGTGCCATGGCAGGGTCGCCTCATCACCACGGTGGGCAGGTCTGAGTTAGTCAAGTCGGTGCTCTCCTCCCTTGCCCCCTACCATGCCACGGCTTTGAAGCTGCCGGAGGGAACTGTTTCCGCCTTTGTGGGCATCGAGAGAGTTTTCCTTTGGTTGGGCTCGGACAAAGTGTCCAGAGGACAGTGCAAGGTCAGTTGGCGGTTGGTTTGCTGGCCAAAACGACTTGCTAGACTCTGCATCCTTGACTTTCGCTTGTATGCTTGGACCCTACGGCTTCGTTGGCTTTGGTACGAGTGGAAGGAGCCGTAACGGGCGTGGGTGGGATACGGAAACCCCTGTGACTCCACTTACAGAGACCTCTTCTATGACACGATGATGATTGCCGTGGGGGGTAGTCGGAAGGCCCAGTTTTGGTACTCTCCGTGGTTGGATGGAAAGAAGCTCAAAGATCTCGCACCTTTAGTTTTCGAGATCTCTGCCAACAAGAACAAATCTGTGAAGGGGGCCTTGCTCGAAAGCAATTGGATCCGGTGGATCAACCTTTTGAGGCCTCTCGGTGGAGCACATTGAGCAACTTTGCGGCCTTTGGAAGATTCAAGAGGTGCACTTACATGACAACGTTGCCGGCGACATCAAACAGAACCTTACCGTCAATGGGATCTACTCCGCGGCCTCGGCTTAGAAGGCCCAATTCGAGGGATCTATCATCTCACCCATGCCCAAGATGGTGTGGGATAGATGGGCACCGCCTAAGTGCAAATTATTTCCATGGCTGGTCATTCAGGATAGGGTCTGGACCGCCGATCGACTACAACGGAGAGGTTGACAAAACTGCAACTTATGCCAGCTTTGCAAGAGGGAGCCGGAGACCGTGGCGCATCTCCTCTACAAATGTAGGTTCTCCACTCGAATTTGGAATGCGGTCAAAGTTGGTGGATGTGCCAGACTTGGATGTAGTGACATGGGCAGGAATACCATCTATCAATGAGTGGTGGACTTTGGTGGTTCTCACCCATGGTCATAGGTGGAAAGTGGTGTCTTCTCTTATCATGCTTGTTTCATGGGAGGTCTGGAAAGAGAGAAAAGCGGGAGTTTTTCAACACACATGTAGGTTGGCAACTGTGGTGGTCAGAGGCATTAAGGCGGAGGTGAAAAACTGGATCATTGCCAGGGCTAGGCACTTGGGTTCTTTGATGCCGCGGGAGTAGGCTTATATTTTCATTTGTAGAGGAGTAATGACCTCATAAGACCTCAATTAGTTTGTTACTCCCCTTCTTTTTAATGAGATGAGGCAAAGCTTTTGCCTCCATTTAAAAAGAAAAATTTAACCCATGACTGATCGGCGACATGCTACTAGACATGGCAGAGGATCCAGTTCAGAAGATGTGAAGGATGTCCTAGATGAAGACGTTGCACAGCGGGCACTTGCCGCGTGTGAGCCGGAGCCCGCTGGATTTGGCAGAAGGTGTGGCTGCACAGGATGAAGGTCATGCCCTTATGCCGCACCATGCACACACAGCACACATGCGCCTCCTTCTCCTCCTCTTCTTCCTATCGCTGCCCCTCGTCGCGGTCGTGCTTATTGTACCGCACTGGAACGCACCACCGTCCGCAAAAGCTTCGAAGTGGATGTCCATCTGCTCCTGCAGCGCCATCAGTGACATCGACACCGCAACTCGCTTCTCATGATTGTCTTCCACCTCCTCTTCTATGTTCCTATCGTCGTCGACGACCACAGCGCTGAGGTACGACGCGTAGGAGAAGGCCACGGCCATCGATCCCTTGTCGGGGGAGCAGTGGTACTTGTTGCAGCTTCTCGGGGAGGCTCTGCTCGCCATGGCGGGGGTGGCTTGGTCGTCGACCCTGTTGCGTGCCATGCGCCCGCGACCCGACAGACCCAGAGCCATTGGCGCAACGGCTTCCAACTGATCAAACCACCAGCCCCGCCCTCACCTCGAATGTCCTGATCGATGGTGTCCATGAGATTGCACGACC
Organism: Triticum aestivum; assembly: GCF_018294505.1. NCBI lineage: Eukaryota > Viridiplantae > Streptophyta > Magnoliopsida > Poales > Poaceae > Triticum > Triticum aestivum. The sequence continues at coordinate 718,049,332 of NC_057801.1, forward strand.
TGTCTCCTGCGCCGCTGCCATCGTCATCATCGTCGTGCGGGATCCTGACAAAGTTGCGGATGGGCGATTCAGCCGGTGTGGAGAGCTACTTCTTGAGTGTCATGGCATGCCGCAACTCCGAACGACGGTCCATCGCTAGGTCTCAATCGCTGGTAGGCATCTCCTTCGCATCGGAGGTGGTAATTTGGTAATGGTAGTAGTGCAGCGGTGGTTGAAGGGTAGAGGCGGGTTGAGGACCTAGAGATAAATCTGCAATGTACAAATCACTCTCCTAAAGCCTTCAAAGACTTTGGATTTGTCAGAGTCCAATAGCATAATGCATCTATATTTATGGAAGATGACAATCATATCAAGATCACAAAGTAGTAAGACAAACAAGAGGTTGATTCGACAAGCATCAGTTTTCCCTTGTGCTGGTCCTTCGAGATAGCAACCTTACCTAAACACAGTATCTTGTTTTTCCCTTTGCCAGCGTATGTGATATGCTTCAGATGAGACGGTGTAAGGGGAGCATCAGTGAGTAGTTTCATATCACCAGTCATGTGGTTCGTGCAGCCTTTGTCCAATATTCATTGAGTGGCTTTGGATGTGTCATTTTGTAGAACATTAGTATGAAGAATATGATCATCAATTTCATCAACGAATTTCATCAAATGATAGTAATCTTAGCAGCATAGGGGATGTGTGAAATGAAAAGTTTGTATCATTATGTTTAGCTTGCATCCCAACAAGCATTTGTCAACTCTTTAGCAATTTCATCAGACATTCGTTGTTGTCTGAAAACTTGACCTCGTAGAGGAGATTAGTTTTTATTTTTAATCATCCACATCTGAATGGATTGCTAAGAAGCAATGTATCGAAGCACATTGGTAGATAATTTAGGCAATGAGGATATGCATTCCTATTCACAGGGGGGTTAGAGTACTCAAATGAATATGTAGAGAAATTCTTCGATGATATGTGAACGTAGTGGTTCGAAGAATAATGCACATATTCATCAGACCGATGTTTGTTTCCCCTAGAAACATAAGTATTAGCGGAACCATTAGTAGGTCTGGGTTCATTTGATGACTTTGCTCCATGTGAAGAATTTTCTCTGGGATGTCCATTGATGGTTTCATGATGACATTCACCTAAAGATTTTGTAGAAGGCTTTTGGGCACCCATATTTGCTTCATTGGGGGGCCATTCCTGCAATTAGTACCAAAAAATCTAGTAAATACTTCACCGTTCTGATTTTTGAACAGCTAGTTAGAGTCAAATGACTCATCTAACAAATATGAAGAATCACAGTGGTAACCAGATAGAGTGGATGGATCTACAGGAGGTCCTTTCGCAGCAACCCAGGTGGTTTTGGGATAGTATTCATGTTTCCAATATGATCCATATGCATTGAGCTTTCTTTCGAAAGCAATACTCTCTTACCTAGGGTTCTTGTTCAAAATCTACTTGAGCACATCACAAAGGGTTTGATGCCCTTTGAGGCTTTTGTACATGTCGGTGACATATGATTCCTTCAGCCCTGCATTTTTGTCAGTAACACTTGTGGTATCCTCAGATGAGGGGATTGATACCACAGAGACATTTGAAGATATTGCAGAAACTGAAGCATTTGAACACTCAGCCAAAGAATTTGCATTTTCACGTTCAAGACATTTCAAGGAAGGTGCAACAAATTATTCCCGAGAGATACCGATCTGTTGAGCAAGTAAAGAATTATTATTTTTCAAGATCATCCTGAGCCGCTCTCAGTTTGTCGAGATCTTGCTTCCTTCGAAGAAATTTATAGGACAGCTTCTCGTCTTCGGCTGAGAAGGTGACATGACGATTTTGAAGTTCATCATACTTTGGCTGAAGACTTTCGAGATCGTCAGTCAGAGCCTGATTACGTCCATTTCATTGTTCATCGGGTCATCGCTTTTGTCTAACAAATTTTGAATCCTTTCCATAGCAGTTTGTTGCCTAGTGGTGATTTTAGCAAGTTTAGAGTAGTTGGTGATAACCCACAAGTATAGGGGATAGTTTGTAGCCTTCTTCGAGAAATAAGAGTGTCGAACCCAACGAGGAGCTAAAGGTAGATCAAATATTCCCTCAAGTTCTATCGACCACCGATACAACACTTCACACACTTGACGTTTGCTTTACCTAGAACAAGTATGAAACTATTTTGTGAGAATAAAACTATGAGTACTTTGCGAGAATAAAACTACGAATAAATTGCAAGGTAATAAAAGTGGATAGGTTTTTTCAACAAGAAAGTCATTTGTCCCTAGGCAATCGATAACAAGTACCGATAATCATTCTTGTAACTTTATATGAGGGAGAGGCATGTGCTAACATACTTTCTCTACCTAGATCATATGCACTTATGATTGGACCCCTAGCAAGCATCCGCAACTACTAAAGATCATTAAGGTCGCAAAACCCAACCATAGCACTAAGTATCTAGTCTTCTTTACTCCCATACGCCATAAGCCACTTATCCGCGTTTATGCTGCTGTCACCCCCGCAACACCGACAATAAGCAAACTATGTACTTATTGCAACACCCTATAGTGGGGGCCCCTCCATTTGCGCGACATGGAGGGCACCATAGGACAACACCATAAAAAAATATACAATCATACCAACCAAGATCACGATTAACCCATAGGGAAAAATGGATCTACTCAAACATCATAGGATAACCATAGATCATTGGGAAATAATATATGGAGTTGAGCACCATGTTTAAGTAGAGATTACAGCGGGGAGAAGAGGTGTTACACCACTGCATAGAGGGGGAGAAAGTTGGTGTTGATGGTAGCAAGATTGTTGATGTAGATCGCCGTCACGATCCTAGCCCCTGGCGGCACTCCGGCGCCACTGGGAGAGAGGGGGAGAGAGCTCCCCTCCTTCTTATTCTTCCTTGGCCTCCCCCCTAGATGGGAGGAGAGTTCCCCCTCTGGTCCATGGCCTCCATGGCGGTGGAGGGGTGGGAGCCCCTCCGAGATTGGATCTCCCTCTCTATTCTCTTCTGTTTCACGTTCCCCAGAAGGGCCCCTTCACCGTTTCTTAAATTCCCGGAGACATGTAACTCCCATTGCGCTGAAATTTTTACACGATTTTTTCCATAAATTATCTTTCTTACGCCGGAAGAAGGGCCCCAACCGAGCACGACATAAGACACCTGGGTGCGCCATGGGGTGCCCGACGTGCCATGGTGGGTTGTGGTCACTATGGGCCCCTTTTTGCGTTGATCCCAAGACCCAAAAATCACATATATTCCAAAATACTTCTCCATAAATTTTATCATGTTTGGACTTTGTTTGATATGGATTTTATGCGAAACAAAACACGTGCAACAAATAGGAACTGGCACTGGGCACTGGATCAATAGGTTGGTCCAATAAATCATATAAAATGTTGCCAAAAATATGTGAAAGTTGTATAATATTGGCATGAAACAATCAAAAACTATAGATACAACAGAGATGTATCATTGGACGTCAGATTTTCATCAGATTCATCATCACTAGATGAAGATGAGGGACGTTGAAGTACCTTGGTGTCTCTTGCCATGAGGCAGGTCGTAGAAGATGATGGGGCATGATCAGGTTCCCGAGACTTGATGGAATAGCTAAAGTCAACAAGCCAGGGATCTTGATGAGTGTAAGCTCCTTCATAGACATTAGAGATCCTGTCCCAAATAAGCTTCACAATGCATAGATGGCTGATGCAAAAGCGAATCTTGGCGATGAACTGTGAGCTATGGACCGTCACTCAATTGGGATTGACCGACCTTTGCAAGATGGCAGATAGTTCATGCAATCGAAGATGGGGCACATAAAGGATACCTTGATCATACCTGCGGTCGACATAGCTAAAACTCCAGGTGATTAAACCAAAATCACATAGAACAAGGGAGTACCTTGTTCTAATACCAATTGAAAGCGCGGGTTTACTCCCAGAGGGGGGTGAATTGGAGATTTTAAAAAATTCATCAAATTTTGATGAATTTGACGAAGAATAGAGTGAAGAAATAGAAACGAGGACGAGACTAATTCATCACAGAAACATATAGCATGCATACAAGATAGATGCGAATGAAAAACATGCAATCATAAATGCATTCAGCCATGTAGAAGATGACTTGAAGAAATAAGAAACATCATGATGAAAGTCTTCAGTTCAAGTTCTTCAGAAAGATAGATCACAAATTCTTCAACAACGAAATAACTTAAAGTATGTGGGTGAGGAATTTGAAACCGGGTAGGCTCAGTGAGCACACAGGAATTTGGTATAAATAGTTCTAGTTGATGTATCAACTTTACGCCTGGTTGAGGCGATTGAGTTGAACTCCGAAGACACTTAGTCTCCATCGTATTCCTCTCGAGCTAAGGTCACAGTAGACCTCGCCCAATCACTCGTGGTAAATCTTCTAGGTAGACTTCAAAACATTCACATACTTGTTCACCGGCAGGCCACAATAACTGTTGGGTGCTCAGAACATGATGCCAAACCATTGGAAAAATGACAATCTACAAAAGTAACTAGCCTCGGATCACAGAGATCAAACTCTTCAATGATGCTCAGTCACTTTGCCTCCGTTTGGGTTTTTTCTCACTTGGGTTTCTCACAAAGTCATTAGAGAAAGGGTTGCTCTCATATGTCAAGTGTCAAGTTCTCTCTAAAGCATCCAACCAACACATGGTTGTAGGGGGCGACTATTTATAGCCATCGGGCAACCCGACATGCAATCTCATAAATGACCCTTTAGACATGACGGTTGTCAGGATAGGGATCCACTCAACAGCTGGCACTCAACGCAGCAACGGTCAGAAATTTGTACTCTCAAATTCGTCGGGTCACTCAATTTTCTCACGTTAGGCAGACTGCACTGGCGAACTCTTAACTCCTCGGCCTGATCAAATTCTTGAGCGACCAGATAGGAGACTCTGTTTATGAAAAACATGGTGCTACTTTGAAGCGCAAGTGTGGTAAAGGATAGTAACAATTCCCCTTCTCTCTTTATTTTTTTCTTTATTTTTTCTTTTTCTTTTTTTCCTTTTATATATTTTTCTCATTGTATGGAGTCTTATCCCGACTTGTGGGGGAATCATAGTTTCCATCATCCTTTCCTCACTGGGGCAATGCTCTAATAATGAAAATTGATCATCATCACACTTCTATTTGTTGGGGAACGTTGCAGAAAATTAAAATTTTTCCTACGGTTTCACCAAGATCCATCTATGAGTTCATCTAAGCAACGAGTCAAGGGAGTGAGTTTGCATCTACATACCACTTGTAGATCGAGTGCGGAAGCGTTCAAGGGGATGGTGATGATGGAGTCATACTCGCCGTGATTCAGATCACCGATGACCAAGTCCTGAACGGACAACACCTCCGCGTTCAACACACGTACGGTACGGACGATGTCTCCTCCGTCTTGATCCAGCAAGGAGGAAGGACAGGTTGAGGAAGACAGCTCCAACGGCAGCACGACAGCGTGATGTTGTTGTTGTAGTAGTACTCCGACAGGGCTTCGCCAAGCACGTACGGAGGAGGAGAGGTGTTGGGGAGGGGAGGGGCTGCGCCTTGGCTTAGGTGTTCAGCCCTCCCCTCACCCCTCTATTTATAGGGGAAGGGGCAAGGGGGGCCGGCCCCTCTAGATGGGATCTAGAGGGGGGGGGGGGGCGGCGGCCAGGGAGGGGGGGCTTGCCCCCCAAGCAAGGGGGGCGCCCCCTCTAGGGTTCCCTCCAACCCTAGGCGCATGGGCCCAAGGGGGGGGCAGCCCTCCAGGGGCTGGCTCCTGCCCCACGCAGCCCATGTGGCCCTCGGGGAGGGGTGGCCCCTCCCGGTGGACCCCCGGAACCCTTCCGGTGGCCCCGGTACAATACCGATATGCCCCCGAAACCTTCCGGTGTCCATATGACAGCTTCCCATATATAAATCTTTACCTCCGGACCATTCCGGACCTCCTCGTGACGTCCAGGATCTCATCCGGGACTCCAAACAACATTCGGTAATCACATACAAGTCTTCCTAATAACCCTAGCGTCACCGAACCTTAAGTGTGTAGACCCTACGGGTTCGGGAGACACGCAGACATGACCGAGACGGCTCTCAGGTCAATAACCAACAGCGGTATCTGGATACCCATGTTGGCTCCCACATGCTCCTCGATGATGTCATCGGATGAACCACGATGTCGAGGATTCAAGCAACCCCGTATACTATTCCCTTTGTCATTCGGTACGTTACAAGCCCGAGACTCGATCGTCGGTATCCCAATACCTCGTTCAGTCTCGTTACCGGCAAGTCACTTTACTCGTAACGTAATGCATGATCCCGTGACCAAACACTTGGTCACTTTGAGCTCATTATGATGATGCATTACCGAGTGGGCCCAGAGATACCTCTCCGTCATACGGAGTGACAAATCCCAGTCTCGATCCGTGTCAACCCAACAGACACTTTAGGAGATACCTGTAGTGCACCTTTATAGTCACCCAGTTACGTTGTGACGTTTGGTACACCCAAAGCACTCCTACGGTATCCGGGAGTTACACGATCTCATGGTCTAAGGAAGAGATACTTAACATTGAAAAATCTCTAGCAAAACGAACTACACGATCTTGTGCTATGCTTAGGATTGGGTCTTGTCCATCATGTCATTCTCCTAATGACGTGATCCCGTTGTCAATGACATCTGATGTCCATAGTCAGGAAACCATGACTATCTGTTGACCAACGAGCTAGTCAACTAGAGGCTTACTAGGGACGTATTGTGGTCTATGTATTCACACGTGTATTACGATTTCCGGATAATACAATTATAGCATGAATAAAAGACAATTATCATGAACAAGGAAATATAATAATAATGCTTTTATTATTGCCTCTAGGGCATATTTCCAACAGTCTCCCACTTGCACTAGAGTCAATAATCTAGTTCTAGTTACATTGTGATGAATCGAACACCCATAGAGTTCTGGTGTCGATCATGTTTTGCTCGCGAGAGAGGTTTAGTCAACGGATCTGCGACATTCAGATCCGTATGTACTTTGCAAATATCTATGTCTCCATCTTGAACATTTTCACGGATGGAGTTGAAACGACGCTTGATGTGCCTGGTCTTCTTGTGAAACCTGGGCTCCTTGGCAAGGGCAATAGCTCCAGTGTTGTCACAGAAGAGTTTGATCGGCCCCGACGCATTGGGTATGACTCCTAGGTCGGTGATGAACTCCTTCACCCAAATTGCTTCATGCGCTGCCTCCGAGGCTGCCATGTACTCCGCTTCACATGTAGATCCCGCCACGATGCTCTGCTTGCAGCTGCACCAGCTTACTGCTCCACCATTCAACATATACACGTATCCAGTTTGTGACTTAGAGTCATCCAGATCTGTGTCGAAGCTAGCGTCGACGTAACCCTTTACGACGAGCTCTTCGTCACCTCCATAAACGAGAAACATGTCCTTCGTCCTTTTCAGGTACTTTAGGATATTCTTGACCGCTGTCCAGTGTTCCTTGCCGGGATTACTTTGGTACCTTCCTACCAAACTTACGGCAAGGTTTACATCAGGTCTGGTACACAGCATGGCATACATAATAGATCCTATGGCTGAGGCATAGGGGATGATGCTCATCTCTTCTTTATCTTTTGCCGTGGTCGGGCATTGAGCCGAGCTCAATCTCACACCTTGCAATACAGGCAAGAACCCCTTCTTAGACTGATCCATTTTGAACTTCTTCAAAATCTTATCAAGGTATGTGCTTTGTGAAAGACCTATGAGGCGTCTCAATCTATCTCTATAGATCTTGATGCCTAATATATAAGCAGCTTCTCCAAGGTCCTTCATTGAAAAACACTTATTCAAGTAGGCCTTAATGCTGTCCAAGAATTCTATATCATTTCCCATCAATAGTATGTCATCTACATATAATATGAGAAATGCTACAGAGCTCCCACTCACTTTCTTGTAAACGCAGGCTTCTCCATAAGTCTGCATAAACCCAAACGCTTTGATCATTTCATCAAAGCGAATGTTCCAACTCCGAGATGCTTGCACCAGCCCATAAATGGATCGCTGGAGCTTGCATACTTTGTTAGCATTCTTAGGATCGACAAAACCCTCCGGCTGCATCATATACAGTTCTTCCTTAAGATGCCCATTAAGAAATGCCGTTTTGACGTCCATCTGCCATATCTCATAATCATAGTATGCGGCAATTGCTAACATGATTCGGACGGACTTAAGCTTCGCTACGGGAGAGAAAGTCTCATCGTAGTCAATCCCTTGAACTTGCCGATAACCCTTAGCGACAAGTCGAGCTTTATAGATGGTGACATTACCATCCGCGTCCGTCTTCTTCTTAAAGATCCATTTGTTTTCTATCGCTCGTCGATCATCGGGCAAGTCAGTCAAAGTCCATACTTTGTTTTCATACATGGATTCTATCTCGGATTTCATGGCTTCTAGCCATTTGTTGGAATCTGGGCCCGCCATCGCTTCTTCATAGTTCGAAGGTTCACCATTGTCTAACAACATGATTTCCAGGACAGGGTTGCCGTACCACTGTGGTGCGGAACGTGTCCTTGTGGACCTACGAAGTTCAGTAGCAACTTGATCCGAAGTACCTTGATCATCATCATTATTTTACTATTCAGTTGGTGTAGGCATCACAGGAACATTTTCCTGAGCTGCACTACTTTCCCGTTCAAGAGGTAGTACTTCATCGAGTTCTACTTTCCTCCCACTTACTTCTTTCGAGAGAAACTCCTTTTCCAGAAAGGATCCGTTCTTGGCAACAAAGATCTTGCCCTCGGATCTTAAGTAGAAGGTATACCCAATGGTTTCTTTAGGGTATCCTATGAAGACGCATTTTTCTGACTTGGGTTCGAGCTTTTCAGGTTGAAGTTTCTTGACATAAGCATCGCATCCCCAAACTTTTAGAAACGACAGCTTAGGTTTCTTCCCAAACCATAATTCATACGGTGTCGTCTCAACGGATTTAGATGGTGCCCTATTTAAAGTAAATGTAGCTATCTCTAGAGCGTATCCCCAAAATGATAGCGGTAAATCGGTAAGAGACATCATAGATCGCACCATATCCAATAGAGTGCGATTATGATGTTCGGACACACCGTTTCGCTGAGGTGTTCCAGGCGGCGTGAGTTGTGAAACGATTCCACATTTTCTTAAGTGTGTACCAAATTCGTGACTTAAATATTCTCCTCCACGATCCGATCGTAAGAATTTTATCTTTCGGTCACGTTGATTCTCTACCTCATTCTGAAATTCCTTGAACTTTTCAAAAGTCTCAGACTTGTGTTTCATTAAGTAGACATACCCATATCTACTCAAATCATCGGTGAGAGTGAGAACATAACGATATCCTCCGCGAGCCTCAACGCTCATTGGACCGCACACATCGGTATGTATGATTTCCAACAAGTTGGTCGCTCGCTCCATTGTTCCGGAGAACGGAGTCTTGGTCATCTTGCCCATGAGGCATGGTTCGCATGTGTCAAATGATTCATAATCGAGAGACTCCAAAAGTCCATTAGCATGGAGCTTCTTCATGCGCTTGACACCAATGTGACCAAGGCGGTAGTGCCACAAGTATGTGGGACTATCGTTATCAACTTTACATCTTTTGGTATTCACGCTATGAATATGTGTAACACTACGTTCGAGATTCATTAAGAATAAACCATTGACCATCGGGGCATGACCATAAAACATATCTCTCATATAAATAGAACAACCATTATTATCGTATTTAAATGAGTAGCCATCTCATATTAAACGAGATCCAGATACAATGTTCATGCTCAAACTTGGCACCAAATAACAATTATTAAGGTTCAAAACTAACCCCGTAGGTAAATGTAGAGGTAGCGTGACGACGCCGATCACATCGACCCTGGAACCATTCCCGACGCGCATCGTCACCTCGTCCTTCGCCAGTCTCCGCTTATTCTGCAGCTCCTGCTGTGAGTTACAAATATGAGCAACGGCACCGGTATCAAATACCCAGGAGTTACTACGAGTACTGGTAAGGTACACATCAATTGCATGTATATCAAATGTACCTTTGGTGTTGCCGGCCTTCTTATCCGCTAAGTATTTGGGGCAGTTCCACTTCCAGTGACCCTTCCCCTTGCAATAAAAGCACTCAGTCTCAGGCTTGGGTCCATTCTTTGACTTCTTCCCGGCAAGTGGCTTACCGGGTGCAGCAACATCTTTGCCGTCCTTCTTGAAGTTCTTCTTACCCTTGCCCTTCTTGAACTTAGTGGTCTTATTGACCATCAACACTTGATGTTCTTTCTTGATTTCAACCTCTGCTGACTTCAGCATCGAGAATACTTCAGGAATGGTCTTCACCATCCCCTGCATATTGTAGTTCAGCACAAAGCTCTTGTAGCTTGGTGGGAGCGACTGAAGGATTCTGTCAATGACCGCCTCATCCGGGAGGTTAATGTCCAGCTGGGACAGGCGGTTGTGCAACCCAGACATTTTGAGTATGTGCTCACTGACAGAACTATTTTCCTCCATCTTACAACTATAGAACTTGTCGGAGACTTCATATCTCTCGACCCGGGCATGAGCTTGGAAAACTAGTTTCAGATCCTCGAACATCTCATATGCTCCGTGTTGCTCAAAACGCTTTTGGAGCCCCGGTTCTAAGCTGTAAAGCATGCCGCACTGAATGAGGGAGTAATCATCAGCACGAGATTGCCAAGCATTCATAATGTCTTGGTTCTCTGGGACGGGAGCGTCACCTAGCGGTCCTTCTAGGACATATTGTTTCCTGGCAGCTATGAGGATGATCCTCAGGTTCCGGACACAGTCCGTATAGTTGCTGCCATCATCTTTCAGCTTGGTTTTCTCTAGGAACGCGTTGAAGTTCATGTTGACATGAGCGTTGGCCATTTGATCTACAAGACATATTTTGCAAAGGTTTAAGACTAAGTTCATGATAATTAAGTTCATCTAATCAAATTAATATAATGAACTCCCACTCAGATTAGACATCCCTCTAGTCATCTAAGTGTTACACGATCCGAGTCGACTAGGCCGTGTCCGATCATCACGTGAGACGGACTAGTCATCGTCGGTGAACATTCTCATGTTGATCGTATCTTCCATATGACTCGTGTTCGACCTTTCGGTCTCCGTGTTCCGAGGCCATGTCTGTACATGCTAGGCTCGTGAAGTTAACCCTAAGTGTTTTGCATGTGTAAAACTGTCTTACACCCGTTGTATGTGAACGTAAGGATCTATCACACCCGATCATCACGTGGTGCTTCGAAACGACGAACTTTAGCAACGGTGCACAGTTAGGGGGGAACACTTCTTGAAATTTTTGTAAGGGATCATCTTATTTACTACCGTCGTTCTAAGTAAACAAGATGCATAAACATAATAAACATCACATGCAATTATATAATAGTGACATGATATGGCCAATATCATATAGCTCCTTCGATCTCCATCTTCGGGGCTCCATGATCATCTTCGTCACCGGCATGACACCATGATCTCCATCATCATGATCTCCATCATCGTGTCTTCATGAAGTTGTCACGCCAACGACTACTTCTACTTCTATGGCTAACGCGTTTAGCAACAAAGTAAAGTAATTTACATGGCGTTCTTCAATGACACGCAGGTCATACAAAAATAAAGACAACTCCTATGGCTCCTGCCGGTTGTCATACTCATCGACATGCAAGTCGTGATTCCTATTACAAGAACATGATATCATACATCACAATATATCATTCATCACAACTTCTGGCCATATCACGTCACAAGACAATTGCTGCAAAAACAAGTTAGACGTCCTCTAATTGTTGTTGCATCTTTTACGTGGCTGCAATTGGGTTCTAGCAAGAACGTTTTCTTACCTACGAATAACCACAACGTGATTTTTGTCAACTTCTATTTACCCTTCATAAGGACCCTTTTCATCGAATCCGCTTCAACTAAAGTGGGAGAGACAGACACCCGCCAGCCACCTTATGCAACTAGTGCATGTTAGTCGGTGGAACCGATCTCACATAAGCGTACGTGTAAGGTTGGTCCGGGCCGCTTCATCCCACAATACCGCTGAAGCAAGATAAGACTAGTAGCGGCAAGCAAGTTGACAAGATCTACGCCCACAACAAAATTGTGTTCTACTCGTGCAATAGAGAACTACGCATAGACCTAGCTCATGATGCCACTGTTGGGGAACGTTGCAGAAAATTAAAATTTTTCCTACGGTTTCACCAAGATCCATCTATGAGTTCATCTAAGCAACGAGTCAAGGGAGTGAGTTTGCATCTACATACCACTTGTAGATCGAGTGCGGAAGCGTTCAAGGGGATGGTGATGATGGAGTCGTACTCGCCGTGATTCAGATCACCGATGACCAAGTGCTGAACGGACAGCACGGCCGCGTTCAACACACGTACGGTACGGACGACGTCTCCTCCGTCTTGATCCAGCAAGGAGGAAGGAGAGGTTGAGGAAGACAGCTCCAACGGCAGCACGACAGCGTGATGTTGTTGGTGTAGCAGTACTCCGACAGGGCTTCGCCAAGCACGTACGGAGGAGGAGAGGTGTTGGGGAGGGGAGGGGCTGCGCCTTGGCTTAGGTGTTCAGCCCTCCCCTCACCCCTCTATTTATAGGGGAAGGGGCAAGGGGGGCCGGCCCCTCTAGATGGGATCTAGAGGGGGGGCGGCGGCCAGGGAGGGGGGACTTGCCCCCCAAGCAAGGGGGGCGCCCCCTCTAGGTTTCCCCCCCAACCCTAGGCGCATGGGCCCAAGGGGGGGGGGGGCGCCCAGCCCTCCAGGGGCTGGCTCCTGCCCCACGCAGCCCATGTGCCCCCCCGGGTGGGGTGGCCCCTCCCGGTGGACCCCCGGAACCCTTCTGGTGGCCCCGGTACAATACCGATATGCCCCCGAAACCTTCCGGTGTCCATATGACAACTTCCCATATATAAATCTTTACCTCCGGACCATTCCGGAACTCCTCGTGACGTCCGGGATCTCATCCGGGACTCCGAACAACATTCGGTAATCACATACAAGTCTTCCTAATAACCCTAGCGTCACCGAACCTTAAGTGTGTAGACCCTACGGGTTCGGGAGACACGCAGACATGACCGAGACGGCTCTCAGGTCAATAACCAACAGCGGGATCTGGATACCCATGTTGGCTCCCACATGCTCCTCGATGATGTCATCGGATGAACCACGATGTCGAGGATTCAAGCAACCCCGTATACTATTCCCTTTGTCATTCGGTACGTTACAAGCCCGAGACTCGATCGTCGGTATCCCAATACCTCGTTCAGTCTCATTACCGGCAAGTCACTTTACTCGTACCGTAATGCATGATCCCGTGACCAAACACTTGGTCACTTTGAGCTCATTATGATGATGCATTACCGAGTGGGCCCAGAGATACCTCTCCGTCATACGGAGTGACAAATCCCAGTCTCGATCCGTGTCAACCCAATAGACACTTTCGGAGATACCTGCAGTGCACCTTTATAGTCACCCAGTTACGTTGTGACATTTGGTACACCCAAAGCACTCCTACGGTATCCGGGAGTTACACGATCTCATGGTCTAAGGAAGAGATACTTAACATTGAAAAAGCTCTAGCAAAACGAACTACACGATCTTGTGCTATGCTTAGGATTGGGTCTTGTCCATCACGTCATTCTCCTAATGACGTGATCCCGTTGTCAATGACATATGATGTCCATAGTCAGGAAACCATGACTATCTGTTGACCAACGAGCTAGTCAACTAGAGGCTTACTAGGGTCGTATTGTGGTCTATGTATTCACACGTGTATTACGATTTCCGGATAATACAATTATAGCATGAATAAAAGACAATTATCATGAACAAGGAAATATAATAATAATGCTTTTATTATTGCCTCTAGGGCATATTTCCAACACTATTTACTTACAACTCAAAAGAAATAAAATTACAACTCGATACCTAGTACAAAATATGACTCTATGTGAATGCCTCTGGCAGTGTACCAGGATGTGCAATGATCTAGCATAACAACGATATCAAAAAATGGGCAAGACATGGAAATATCATGCTAGCTATCTTACGATCATGCAAAGCAATATGAAAATGAATGCTCAAGTCATCAAAACGCCGGCGGTGGAAGTTGCATGGCAATATATCTTGGAATGGCTATGGAAATGCCATAATAGGTAGGTATGGTGGCTGTTTTGAGGAAGATATAATAAGGCTTATGCATGATAGAGCATATTATATCATGGGGTTTGGATGCACCTGCGAAGTTTGCACCACATCTCAAGGTGAGAAAGGCCAATGCACGGTACCTAGAGGCTAGCAAATTGCGAAAAGGTGAGAGTGCGTATAATCCATGGACTCACATTAATCATAAATAACTCATATACTTATTGCAAAATTTTATTAGCCCTCGAAGCAAAGTACTACTACGCATGCCCCTAGGGGATAGATTGGTAGGAAAAGACCATCGCTCGTCCCCGACTGCCACTCATAAGGAAGAGAATCAATAATAAATCATGCTCCAACTTCATAGCATAACGAGAGACTGTACGTGTATGCTTCGGGAATCACAAACCTTAACACCAATATTCTTACTAACCAAAACCATTTACTAGTACCTTCCACATATTCCATCTCTATATCGCCACAACTATTGACAGGAATCAAACATATCATATTCAGTGATCCATAAGTTTTATGTAGGATTTCATGACTAACCATGCAATTGACCAATTCTTGATGACTCTCTAAATAGATATGAGTGAATCATGAGAGTTTAATTCTTTCTACAAAATATCATGCTCTAATAAATATAAGTGAAGCGAGAGAGCATTCTTCAAATAACGGTTTTCTATATGAAGAGAAATAGGCAATCCAAACTTCAAATGATATAAGTGAAGCACATGAAGCATTCTATATAGTCATACTGAAAAGATATAAGTGAAGTGCAATGAGCATTTTATAAATCAACCATGGACTATCTCATACCAGAATGGTGCATAAAATAAAAATGAAAACTAAATGCAAAAGATGCTCCAAGATTTACACATATCACATGAACGAAACAAAGACGAAAACATACCAATACTTGTTGAAGAAAGATGGGATGCCTTCCGGGGCATCCCCAATCTTAGACGCTTGAGTCTCCTTGAATATTTACTTGGGGTGCCTTGGGCATCCCCAATATTGAGCTCTTGCCTTTCCTCCTTCTTCTCATATCGAGACCTCCTCGATCTTTGATCACTTCATCCACACAAAACTCAACAGAAAGCTCGGTAAGATCCGTTAGGATAATAAAGCAAATCACTACTCTAAGTACTGTTGCAAACCAATTCATATTTTGTTTTTGCATTGTAGCTACTATAAGATAAATTTTCCATGGCTTATACCACCGATAAAAACCGATAGTTTCGTCAATACAAGCAAAACAATGCATCAAAAACAGAATCTGTCTTAAACAGGATAGTCTGTAGCAATCGGAACATCTACCATACTTATGGTGCTCCAAAAATTCTAAAAAATTAGGAAAAATAAAAAAATTGTAAATAAATACTGTGCAAAAAGTTTCAGAAACTTTCGACATTCCTGTAAAAAATGTAAAATCACGCACTACAACTAAAGTTTCCATTTTTGTACCACACATACCAACAAGCAATCTAATCATCCTAAAGGCAAATCTTGGTACATTATTTTTATAATACAATGGATGTTTACAAGGGGAGAATTATTTTTGTTAAAAAGTTTCAGTAATCGAGATTCACAAAGTTTTCATGGGCGTGAACAAAGTTCAAGGACGTCCCCCACTTCAACAGTATTGTCTTTCTCACTTTCACTTTTCTTTTTGTGAAGTTTTAAGTTCCCCTCTCTAAGGGCATATTTATTCCTTAGTAGTTTTGGTGATTGATGACAATACGTTTGTGGACTAATCCTGTGCATTAAGCTTTTCAGGTTATCTAATATAAGAGCACTATGCGATTGTTACCCCTCGAGGACTTCACTTTAGACGGATTATTTTTGTTCGTTTCTTTTCGGTGGAATTGAGTCATAGGGATAACCGTACTATCAAGAGGAGATCCGTTTAGGAAGAGTATGGGTGGAATCTTCACATTCACATTCTCCTTGCACCCTCGCCTTCTTCCTGCTTCTTTGGAGTTTCCGTGTTGTACAAAACAAGGGGCGTTTTGTGCTAAGTGGTAGTACCGCCTATCGGCGGTAGTACCGCTTGTTAGTGCCGCTGGTACTACCACCCCTGCTGTGGTCTCGATTTTTCGTGTAGGGTTTCCGTAAAGGACCACGCAGGGGAGCGGTAGTAGGGACGGCAGTAGGAAGCGGTAGTACCGCTTCTCAGCGGTAGTACCGCTCCTACTTCCGCTCCAACTGCCGCTCAGCTCACCGTCCTCTCCTGTTTGCCAGCGGCTGTAGGAATACGCAGTACCGCCTATGGGCGGTAGTACCACCCTCAGGGCGGTAGTATCTCCCTAGTGCGTGTACTTCTCCTCCCTCAGCCCTGGTTGCCCTATGCCTGTGTGCCACAACGGTATTACCGCTGTGGCAACGGTACTACCGCTCCACCAACGGTAGTACCACCCAGATGCAGGCTGTGGGCTACATAACGGTTGGATGTGTCCCCCTACTATATAAAGGGGTCTTCTTCTCCAAGAAGACCTACCTCTTCCATCCCTAAACTCCATTGTTGCTCCAAGCTTCATTTTCGCCCGATCTCTCTCCCTAGCCAATCAAACTTGTTAATTTTCTAGGGATTGGTTGAGAAGGCCCCGATCTACACTTCCACCAAGAGAAATTTGATTCCCCTCACTAATCCCTTGCGAATCTTCTTACTCTTGGGTGTTTGAGCACCCTAGACGGTTGAGGTCACCATGGAGCCATAGTCCATTGCGGTGAAGCTTCGTGGTGTCGTTGGGAGCCTCCAATTAAGTTGTGGAGATTGCCCCAACCTTGTTTGTAAAGGTTCGGTCGCCGCCTCCAAGGGCACCAATAGTGGAATCACGGCATCTCGCATTGTGTGAGGGCGTGAGGAGAATACGGTGGCCCAAGTGGCTTCTTGGGGAGCATTGTGCCTCTAGACCGCTCTAACAGAGACGTACTTCCCCTCAAAAGGAAGGAACTTCGGTAACACATCATCGTCTCCATCAGTTCCCCTTTTGGTTATCTCTCTCCTTGACTTGTGCAAGCTATATTGTGTTCTATCCTTGCTTGCTTGTGTGCTTATTGTTGTTGCATCATATAGGGTGCTCACCTAGTTGCATTTCTAGACAACCTACTTTGATGCAAAGTTAAATTTAGTAAAGAAAAGCTAAAAATTGTTAGTTGCCGATTCACCCCCCTCTAGTCAACTATATCAATCCTTTCAATTGGTATCAGAGCCTTGTCTCTTTATTAAGGACTTTGCCATCCGAAGAGTATGGTTTACACCGTAGACGGTGGGGAGGAGCACTCCGTTGTGAATCCGGTCTCGTCTACGGCCGATGGGGGAACCGCGGTCTCTCGTGAGGAATTCAATGTGGCTTTGGACACATTGAAAACTTCCATGACGACTGAGGTTGAAAGCATGTTTAATAAATTCTTAGAAGGGCTTAAACTATCTACCGCGCCGATGAAAGTGGGTGATCCCACTAACAAGGTGACGGATGCTAACTCCGACAAGGGGGAAGCTACTAGTGAAAAGGCTCTGATAACCCACAGGTATAGGGGATAGTTGTAGCCTCTTTCGATAAGTAAGAGTGTCGAACCCAATGAGGAGCTAAAGGTAGAACAAATATTCTCTCAAGTCCTATCTGCCACTGATACGACTCTACGCATGCTTAGTGTTTGCTTTACCTAGAACAAGTATGAAACTAGAAGTACTTTGTAGGTGTTGTTGGATAGAATTGCAAGATAATAAAGAGCACGTAAATAAAAAGTAGGGGCTGTTTGGATAAAGAAGCAATAAAGTAAATATAGCGAGTGTGGAAAAGTGGTGGTAGGAGTTGTGAAATTGTCCCTAAGCAATTGACTACTTTACTAGACTGATAGCAAGTTTTATGTGGGAGAGGCCACTGCTAGCATGTCATCCCTGACTTGGAATTCTATGCACTTATGATTGGAACTATTAGCAAGCATCCGCAACTACTAACATTCATTAAGGTAAAACCCAACCATAGCATTAAGATATATTGGTCCCCCTTCAATCCCGTATGCATCAATTTCTATGCTAGGTTGAAGCTTCTGTCACTCTTGCACTCCAATACATAGTCCTATCAACATACAACTAACCCTATGGTGTGATCCACGCGCGCGCTCATATGATGGGCACCAAAGGACAACAACATAACCACAAGAAAATTAAACCAATCATAGCAATTCATCAATCACCGATAGGACAACGAAAATCTACTCAGACATCATAGGATGCCAACACATCATTGGATAATAATATGAAGCATAAAGCACCATGTTCAAGTAGAGGGTACAGCGGGTTGCGGGAGAGTGGACCGCTGAATATAGATGGGGGAAGGTGATGGAGATGTTGGTGAAGATGATGGAGGTGTTGGTGTAGATCGCGGTGATGATGATGGCCCCCGGTGGCGTTCTGGTGCCACCGGAAGCAAGGGGGAGAGAGTCCCCCTTCTTCTTCTTCTTCCTTGACCTCCTCCCTAGATGGGAGAAGGGTTTCCCCTCTGGTCCTTGGCTCCCATGGCGTGGGAGGGGCGAGAGACCCTCCGAGATTGGATCTGTCTCTCTGTCTCTCTCTGTTTATGCGCTCCCAGATTCTGCCCTTCCACCATTTGTTTATATCCAGAGATCCGTAACTCCGATTGGGGTGAATCTTTCGCCCAGATTTTTCTCATAAAAATAGCTTTCTTGCGGCAAAAGAAGAGCGTCAACCGCCCTACGGGGTGGCCACGAGGGTCCAGGGCGCCCCCCCTGCCTCATCGCCCCCTCGGGCACCGTCTCGCGTTGATTCTTCCTCCCAAAAATCACAAATATTCCAAAATAATTCTCCGTTCGTTTTTATCCCGTTTGGACTCCGTTTGATATTGGGTTTCTGCGAAACATAAAACATGCAACAAACAGGAATTGGCACTAGGCACTGGATCAATATGTTAGTCCCAAAAATAGTATAAAAAGTTGCCAAAAGTATATGAAAGTTGAATAATATTGGCATGCAACAATCAAAAATTATAGATACGACGAAGACGTACCAGGCTCCTTCTTCCAGTGGTAAAAATGGCAACGACATCTTTGCCCATGTGGAACCTCCACTTACTTATGGAGGACCGATTCCCTCTACTCATTTAAATCATGCCGGCCCTCCTCCTAAGATTGTGAAAAATAAAGATTTTGATGCTTGGGTCTATCGCTTTAAGCGTCATTTAAAACATGTTAGCACTAATCTTTGGAGAACTATTGAAGAAGGTTTCTATCCACATGACCCAAGCAACTTCACCCCAAGAGAAGACGCGGATAATCAATTCAATGAGAATGCTCTCTTCATCCTTTAAGATGCAATTCCACCCGAAGACATTGCACGTCCATTCACGGTGGCCAAGGAAGCATGGCACCATGTTGTTTCCCTCTACAAAGGAAGCGCTAGCATTCAACGCTCCAACTATGAAGTGGTGCAAGATGAAGCCGATGAGTTTGCAATGAATGAAGATGAAGAACCTCGTGTGCTTTACCGGAGATTGACCACTCTCGCGGTCTCACTCCGAGATCATGGGAGTAAGGATACATATGACAATTGGATCAAGCACGGCCATGATGCCATACTACAAGGCTATGTCCTCCGTCATCTGTCAAAGACCGGACTTCCACACCTTGTCCTCAAATGAAGTGTTGAATGAGTTTGTGGCAATGAGGATCTTGGACAAGACCGCCGACAATGCGGCGTTGCATTCTCAAAGAGCAAAGAAGCCCAACCTTGCCTTGAAGGCCAAGGTTAGTGTGGAAGAAGAGGAAGAAGAGGAATATGAGGAGAGCAACCCCGAAGATACAAAATATGATTATCATGAGCACATGGCTCTTGCTTCAAGGCAATTTTGGAGCAAGATGAACATAAGGCCCAACTTCAACAAGAACAACTCAAGTGGCTTCAAGGGCAAGCAACATGTGAGAACATGTTACAATTGTGGCAATGTGAGCCACTTTGTTGCGGATTGACCTTACGAGAAGCGGGAAGACAATGGTGGCAAGCTCATATGAAAAGACAAAGCCAAGTCCTTCCCCAACAAGAACAACTTCACCAAGAAGACTCCAACTCGAGGGCTGGTGGTTCAAGAAGAATACCATGAGGATGATGATGATGAAGATGGTGAAGCCATGGCCATGGCCTCCGTTGCCATTGCCACAACTCCACGAGTGTCTCTCTTCGACTCACCCAACGAGAACATCACCGCCAAGTGCCTCATGGCTAAAGCCACCAACAAGGTAACCCCCAACATCAAAACCACCATCATTACTAATCCCTCCTTGACGGATTGCATTGATGAAAGTGAAGGGTCTAATGAGGAAGTGAATGAATTTGAGTCTTTTATGAGTAAGCTCAAGGGCAAATCCAAGAAGCACTTCGTTGCTCTCTTGGAACAATTTGGTGAAGCCAATGACATGATCGAGGCTCATGAAGAAACCATCTCTAAGATGGAAGGTCATAGTCGTGACTATGCTGATGAGATATCGGATCTCTCTAATGCTCTTGAGGAAGAGTGTGTGCATCATTTGGCTCTTGAGGAGTCACACAACGATGACCATGCTAAATTAAAGAAAGATCTTGATCACACTCTTGTTGTATCTCGTGTGCTAAATTCCGAGAAGGATAAACTTGGGGTTGACCATGCTAGACTCAAGGAGGAGTTTGATTTACTCGACAAGGCCCACAAGGTCTTGAAGGGTGCTCATGCTAAACTCAAGGAGTCTCATGATCAACTCCAAGTGAAGCTAACCAAGGAGAAAGCCACCTTTCCTCACATGGTATTAATTGATAATGCAAATGCTACTAACTTGTGTTGTGAGCATGTGCATCTTGTGGAGGAGAATGCCAAGTTCAAAGAGCAACTTGAGAAAGGCCTTGTGACGTGCATACAAGGTGAGAAGAACCTCAATGACCTTTTGAGCAATCAAAAGGAAGTTGTGGCCAAGGAGGGAGTTGGGTTCGCACCCAAGTCCAAGAACAAGAAGAAGAACGACAAGACCAAATGACCTCCCCCTCTCAAGGAAACTTTTGTGAAGCAGGGATAGGGTGCTCCTAAGGAGAAGAAGAACAATGTGAAGGGTGGTGATGTCAAAAAGGGCAATGCCACCCCTTCCAACAAAGCCGACAACTTTAACCCTTCTTATGTGTTGTGCCGTGCTAGTGATGGGCATGTTTATGATAAATTTGTTGGTTCTCCTTATGAGTACATTGAATGGTCTATTTGGGTTCCTAAGACCCTTGTTACTAACATCAAAGGACCCATTACAAAATGGGTACCTAAAACCAAGCATTGATCTCTTGTAGGTGTTTGCTTCCGGTGGGGGGTCATGGTTGCTCGATAGTGGAGCCACAAATCATATGACCGGAAGCAAGTACTTGGTGGTGGACGTGCACAATATCCCTTCTATGCCCACCAACATCGAGTGGGGTGATGCCTCATCTTCTAAGGTATTGGGTCTTGGCAAGGTTGTCATTTTCAAGATCTCACGATTGAGAAAGTCATGCTTGTTGAGTCCCTTGCTTACAATCTACTGTTCGTTCGTCAGCTTGCACTCATGTGCTTTGCCACATTCTTTGATATTGATACTGTGGCCCTCTTGTGGATCAAGACTCTTAAAGTAGCCTTGGTTGGGCATGTCGAGAACGGTCTTATGTGATTAACTTTTCGGAGTGACCCACTAAGACCGCGACATGGCTAATGGCTAAAGTTGATGTGGGATGGCTTTGACATCGCCGTTTAGCCCGCGTCAATATGAGATCATTGCAAAGTCTTCTCAAGGGGGACCATGTTCGTGGACTAACAAATGTTAGTTTTGCCAAAGATCGTGCTTGTAGTGCTTGTATCGAAGGAAAGCTACATGAGAAGGCTCATCCTCCCACGACTATCATCTACTCAAAGAGACCCTTGGATCTCCTTCACATGGATCTCTTTGGGCCTCCATCCTTTGATAGTCTTGGGGGTAGAAAGTATTGCTTGCTGATTGTGGATGATTATTCAAGATACACTTGGGTATATTTCTTCAAGAGGAAGAGTGAGACTCAACAAACCATCATTCAAGATACACTTGGGTATATTTCTTCAAGAGGAAGAGTGAGACTCAACAAACCGTCATCAACTGTGCAAATGAAGCTCAACGTCAACATGATGCAAAGATCTTGACAATAAGGAGTGACAACAACACCGACTTCAAGAACTACACCTTGGATGAGTTTCTTAGTGATGAGGGGATCAAACATCAATATTCTGCACCATACACCCCTCAACAAAATGGTGTCGCAGAGAGGAAGAACGGGACATTGATGGATGCGGAAAAGACCATGATGGCGGAGTTCAAGTGTCCTTATAACTTTTGGGCTGAAGCCATCAACACAGCATGTCATGCATCCAATCGGCTCTATCTCCGCAAAGGCTTGAACAAGACTCCTTATGAAATACACACTGGTAACAAGCCCAACCTCAAGTACTTCCGTGTGTTTCGGTGTAAGTGTTTCATTCTCAAGAAAGGTGTTCGTTTGTCTAAATTTGAGGCTAGATCTCATGAGGGCATATTTGTTGGTTATGCTACAAACTCTCATGCTTACCGTGTCCTCAACAAGTCCACGGGACTCATTGAGGAGACATGTAATGTGGAGTTTGACGAGAATAACGGCTCAAGTGGAGCAAAGTGGTACTTGTGATGTAGGTGATGAAATTCCTCCCCAAGCCATAAGAAGAATGGGTGTTGGTCATATCCTACCCATTGAGGAACCCCTTATGGCCGAAGGAGAAGGACAATGCTCTACTCAAGTGGAGCCATCACCAACCCAAGACCTACATGCTTCCGAAGAACAAAGTGAAGGCCCTCAACCTCGTGAACAAGATCAAGGGCAAGATCAACCTCAAGGTGGTGGTGAACCACCAAGTGATGCCCAAGATCAAGTTCTCCCTTTCGAGCAAGTTCAAGATCAAGAGCAAGCTCAAGATCAAGAACAAGATCAAGACGACGCTCGAGATGATCAAGTTACCCCTCCTCTTTTCACATCCGAGGAGGAATTAGAGCGTCGTGCCGCAAAGATTGCTTCAAAGCTCACTACCAAAGGTCATCTCATGGAGAATGTGGTTGGAAGCCTAAGGGGGTAAGCACTTGTAGACAATTAGCAAACTATTGTGAACATCACACATTTGTTTCTTGTGTCGAACCCCAAAAGGTTTATGAGGCGCTCGAGGATCCAGATTGGCTCAATGCCATGCATGAAGAACTCAACAACTTCGAGCACAACCAAGTGTGGAAACTAGTGCCAAGGCCAACCGGGAATCATAATGTTATTGGAACCAAGTGGTATTCAAGAACAAGCAAGATGCTCATGGGATCATTGTTCGCAACAAGGCTCGTTTGGTGGCACAAGGCTACTCCCAAGTCGAGGGTATCGACTACGGTGAAACCTTTGCTCCCGTCGCTCGCCTTGAATCTATTCGTTTGTTGATTGCTTATGATTCTCATCATAATTTCAAGTTGCAACAAATGGATGTGAAGAGTGCTTTTCTTAATGGTCCCATTAATGAGTTGGTGTATGTCAAACAACCCCTGGGGTTCGAGGATCCCTATTTCCCTGATCATGTGTGCCAACTCAACAAGGCGCTCTATGGCCTTAAACAAGCCCCACGTGTGTGGTATGAGCATCTTACTGAGTTGCTACAAGATCGTGGGTTCGAAATCGGGAAAATCAACCCCACTCTTTTTACTAAGAAGGTCAAAGGGGAGTTGTTTGTGTGCCAACTATATGTCGGTGATATTATCTTTGGTTCCCCTAACAAAGCTTTCAATGAGGAATTTGCCGCTCTCATGACCTCAAAGTTCAATATGTCCATGATCGGAGAGTTGAAGTTCTTTCTCGGGTTCGAAATGAAGGAAAGAAGAGAAGGAACCTTCATCAACCAAGCCAAATACGCCCAAGACATGCTCAAGAGATTCAAGCTAAGTGATGTCAAGTCGGCC
This sequence comes from Triticum aestivum, assembly GCF_018294505.1. NCBI lineage: Eukaryota > Viridiplantae > Streptophyta > Magnoliopsida > Poales > Poaceae > Triticum > Triticum aestivum. The sequence continues at coordinate 718,073,539 of NC_057801.1, forward strand.
TCCACTCCAATGCCCATCAAATGCCAACTTGACATTGATCCCAATGGTAAAGCGGTGGATCAAAAGGTATACCGCTCCATGATTGGATCCTTGCTTTACCTTTGTGCATCTAGACCAGATATCATGTTGAGTGTGGAAATTTGTGCATGGTTTCAAGCCACACCTAAGGAAAGCCACTTTGTGGCGGTCAAGTGAATCTTTCGATATTTGGCTCATACTCCAAACTTTGGCTTATGGTACCCATGAGGAGCCAACTTTGATCTTTTGGGCTATACAGACTCAGATTAGGCGGGAGACAAAGTGGATAGGAAGTCCACCTCCGGAGGGTGCCAATTGCTTGGTTACTCCTTAGTGAGTTGGTCTTCTAAGAAGCAACATTGTGTGTCTCTCTTGTCCATCGAAGCGGAGTATGTGGCTGCCGGTAGTTTTTGTGCTCAACTTCTATAGACGAGGCAAACTTTGAAGGATTATGGTGTCACTTGTGACGAAGTGCCTCTTTGGTGTGACAATTAAAGTGCCATAAAGATCTCTCTCAACCCGGTGCAACACTTCAAGACGAAGCATAGTGAGATTCGGTATCACTTCATCCGGGATCACATTAGGCGAGGGGAGATCAAGCTCAAGTATGTCAACACTCATGATAACCTTGCAGATATTTTCATGAAGCCCTTGGATGAAGCAAGATTTCACGAGTTAAGGCATGAGCTAAATATCATTGATTCGAGCAATGTGGTTTGAACTCTTGCACACCCCACCACACTCTTCATGATGTTTTGTTTAGGTGTAGGCATGGATATAGGGGGAGTGTTGTTCCCTCAATGAACTCTCCCGCCCCCCATTATGCATAAATTGATCGAGTCTTTAACATTAGCCATTTTTGATGGTACTTGTGCTTCAAAGACGAGTTATGGTCATGGGCCCAAGGATAATTCTTCGCTGCACCATACCATTTGCTCAAACATAGGTGGCCTTGGCCACCACCCTCTCTTCTCGAGAGTTTTTCTATGTGTTGTTTCTTGTTGCTTGTGCTTCTCTCTCTTGAGTAGTTGTGTTTTGGTGTGGTCGTGTTCGGGTTTGTCGTGGCTTGTCTTGTCTTGTGTGGTCTTTCTATTTTTGCTTGTCGTGCGTAAGCCATCATTTCCCCACTTTGTTCCTGCTTTGGGGCGCCTGAGCGGTACTACCGCGCCGACAGAGCGGTACTACCGCTTATAAGCGGTACTACCGCCTTGCCGACATGGTACTACCGCGGAGTGGTTCACTAGGCGCATTGCGCTTCAGATCTGCACCACAGCGGTACTACTGCGCCTCGCGCGGTACTACCGCTTAGGGTTGGGCGTGTGGGGTATGTATCGGGCAGGGGGAGTTTCTACTCCCGCATACCCATTCAGTTTGCCCCATCCCCTCGTCCTCTCCTCTCTCAGGCGACTCCCCAAGCACCAGAGGTCCGCCGCCGGGCCGCCAGATCCAGGCCGTCTCCCTCAATTCCATCGGGTGGGATCCTTCCCCACCCTTTCCTTGTGCCATGGATGCCTGTATTGCCTCCATTCTTCTCTCCCTTGGTTCTCTTTCTTGAATCTAGGTTTTGGGCTATACTCATTGCATCCCTTGATTTTGTTGCTGTATCGAGGCCTAGGAAGGACTTGGGAGACTGCTATACTAGGTTGTTTGACGATTAGGTATTGAAATATGGTCTTTTGCCTCTCTGGTAGTACCGGATCTTACCGCGGCAGGGGTCAGCCCGCTGACAACCGCTCCCGAGTAGTACTACCGCTGTACCCTAGCGGTACTACCGCTTATAAGCGGTACTACCGCTCTGGTGCACGGAACTATCGCCCCGAGATGCCAATGCCATAAGTCCCTACCTAATTGTCATCTTTTGTGTTTTTCTTTCCTTGGCTTATGCTTTTCTTGCTCTTGTGTTTTTTTGTGTGTGCGTGTTTTCAAGTGGTAGTAGCTCTGGGCATCAGGCTCGTCGCAAGAATCCAGACCGTGCAACAGGTTCCAAGCGCTATCGCTCTTCGGATGCAACTGAGTCTGCTGCTACTGCTGTTGCGGGTGGCTCGTTTGAGCCACAAAAACACAAGGCCAAGGTCCCAACGTTGAAGACCTCCGCTGGGCGCAAGCCTGCTAATCAGATGTCTGCAATGGAGTTCTGTACCAAGAGGAAGCACAATCCCTACCATGTGGATCAGGAGCCTGCACTTCAGAGGCGTCCGTTCTGGAACAGGTTTCAGCAGTCCATCTATCATGATGTCTTGAAGCAAAAGAAGAACTTGTATGTGAAGGTCAAGTCTATCGATCTCTCTCACATGGAGAAGGACCTGCCATACTTTGGGAATGCTCTGCAGAGGTGTGAGGAGTTGGACATCAAGAGGATCATTATCTTCAACAAAGACTTTGATGCCGAGCTCGTGGCCCAGTTCTTTGCCACCGTTCACTTTGGGCATGATCAGGCCCATACTCTGTCTTGGATGACCAATGGTCATCGTCTGTCTGCACCATGGAAGGACTTTATGGCCAGCTTGTCATACAATGATGAGGGTGCCCAGACCCCACTCGGGTTTCACCCTCATAAGGAGATTGCCGCTACTCATAAGGAAAAGCTTTGGCCCTATTCTACCAGGAAGGTGTCTGAGACTGGGAAGGTTACTTATGAGCTCTGGCCCTTTCTAGAAATCATGCATCGGATCTTCCGGAACACCCTGTTTCCTCGGATTGGCAACTTGGATCAGGTGCACTCTTACCTAGTTGACATGCTTCTATTCTGTCAAGAACAGAAGGGCTCTCAGCAGGTGCTGGATGTGTCACATGTGATGTGGTCTGAGCTTCACTCTGCTGTCGTGGAGCGCAAGTGCATCATCTATGGACCCTATCTTATGCAGCTTATCGAGGACACTTGGGCAGCCAAGTTCCGAGATGAGGAGCTTGTCACAGACAACATGGTTTCTCATGACACTATCGAGCTGAGTCAGAAGGAGAAGTGGAGTACGTCTACTCCGGCACCTCCAGTGCAGGAGACTATCTTATCTGATGACAATGATGATGGGCCGGAGTATGTGCCCCCATCTGAGGAGCCCTCTTGGGCGAAGAAACTCAAGGAGAAGATGAAGCTTTTTTTAGATTTCAGGCCAAGGGCCAGTACAAGGCTCACAAGGAGGCCAAGATGGCTCGTCGTCGTGACAAAGCCATTATGAGACACGTTGGCCTTGAGGTTGTAGATGGCTCTGAGGAGCGGATCACTGATGAGGAGACTTGGATCAGCCTGCACTGCCCGTGGTCTAACACTGAGGAGGACACTAGAGTTCACGCTTGTCCCCGTGCTGCAGAGGTCTCTAAGGAGGAGGAGGAGCAAGTTGAATGATGCCATGGAGATCTACTACCATCTATTGTCCCTTTCCCTTTGGTGTCTTGCTGCCAAAGGGGGAGAGTTAGGGATTTGCTTTGGGTCTTGTGTTTGCGTGGTTCGTGTCTCATGTCTCGTGTTCGTTCTGTCCGTTCGGTTTCGTTCGCTTTTGTTCGGTTGTGAGTCAGACCATATAGTGTAAGACATGTGTGAACTACCCTATCCTATCTACTTTAGAGTCAAGTACTCTGTTCTCTTGTGAGATGCGTCATTTCCAGCACTTATATTATTTCTCTAATGCTTGTCCTTGCTTAGATGTACTTGTAGTTATTCTTATATGCAAGGATGTTGCCTGTCTACAAAATATAGGGGGATTTTGATCCTAAAGATGTGCACATAGCCTTTCATGCTAATTTCCTTGGTGCACACCTCTAGGGGGAGCCCGTCTATATTTTGTTGGGAGAGGGTTTGCTTAATTTCCAGTTACTATCTTGTGCAAATCCCGTGTTGTCATCAACCCACCAAAAAGGGGGAGATTGTAAGGGCATATTTATCCCTTAGTAGTTTTGGTGTTGATGACAACACGTTTGTGTCGGCGTTCTGGGAACGGGGGTACCCAGACTTGCCTGCCTGCGGCCTGCGGCGTGGCTCAAGGAGCGGCCCAGTGCGGCCCATCTTCATCAACATATGCTCAAGACCCTCGCGAGGGGCCAAGCCTCGCGGGGCGGACGACTGAAAGCTTCCTCATGCTCAGCCTCGTCAGGCCGGCTCGCGAGGAGGCGGAGAGATCAAGGCAGGGTACCTCACGAGGTGCCTGTGACGCAAGCCATGACGACCAAAGCCAGGCGGGCGCCGGCCTGTGCAGAGTCCTAGTTTCTTCTTTGGTGCAAAGGGGGAAAGCGCAGGCGAGAGTATCAAGCAAAGGCAACCATTTCGGTGCAACAAGACCAAGACCAGCAGAACGGCAGGATGGAGGTCATCGTGGAGCCCAAGCCGGCGTCACCGTCAGAGTCTTTGGCAGCCGAGGACCGACTTTAGCCAGGATAAGTGTACTAGATGTTCCCCTTCAAAATGGCCAATTGTTGGCGCCCTTCCCGCTCAATATTTGGGAAGAGGACCAAGGCCTCGCTCTATAAATAGGACTAGCCACCATAGTACAAGGGGGATCCGAAGGTCGACCAATCGAACCTTAGCCAGAACCATCAACACAAGAACCCCTCCCCTCGCGAGGAGGTTCTCTCCTTGTATTGTTCATCATCAGCCCCTGAGGCAATCCACCACACCACAAACTAGAGTAGGGTATTACACCACAATGGTGGCCCGAACTAGTATAAACCTCATGTCCCTTGTTTTGTTCTTCGTGTAGTTTAGATCCTTGCGAGGTGACGAGACGTGAGTAGGTAAGAGGTGTGATCTCCGCGCGCACCCCAGAGTTCGAACCTTGAGGGTCTGTCGGAACACGCAATCCAACATTGTGCACGCCAGGTAGGGGTGCGCTGGAGCTTTCCCTTCCACCGACCCGCTCTCCGCCAACACCGCGCTTCGCCCTCATGATAGCGACATGCCGCTCGCTCCGGTCGCCAGCGCCAGCGCGGGGGCCAGGTGGCTTCGAGCCTTGCCCCCCGCATTGCGGCAGGTGCAGTGGCCAAATAAGTTCAGGCCAGAGATGCCACCGCGCTACAACGGCACGGCCGATCCGCTGGCTTTCCTGCTGGCGTACGAGGAGGCCGTCCACAAGGCCGGGGGAGACGATAGGGTCATGGCTAACTGGTTTCCCATGGCCCTCACCGGCATCCTGCGCATGTGGCTGCTCCACCTGCCAACGGCTTCTGTGGCCTCTTGGGGGGAGCTGCGCGGCCTCTTCCTCGCCCAGTATGCTGCACCGGTGCCCCCAGTCGTCACAGCTCTCCTAGGTGGCTCGTAGGCGCCACCTTCAGGCCGCCAAATCAAGCCATTCGTCCGCCAGATAGGCGCCACTTCCGCGCAGCATGGGGCTCCTCCGGGTTGGGCGGTGCCTAAGGCCGATCTGGCCTTCAGCTCGGATGATCACCCCTCCAACTCAGCCTGCTCGGGCGCGCTCCCAATGCTGTGCACCCCCACCATCTGCCAGGTGGCCGTCACCAGGACCCTCATTGACAGTGGTGCTGGCCTAAATGTACTCTCGGTGGAAGCCTTCAGCCTCCTCCACGTACCGCCAGAGCGACTTCAGCCTAGCAGGCCCTTCTTGGGCGTCGGAGGCGGTTCCACCGGCTCCCTAGGACAGATCCGCCTCCCGGTGACCTTCAGCACCTACGACAACTTCCCCACGGAGCTAATCGACTTCGACATCGCCCCCATCGGCCTCCCATACAACGCCATCCTTGGCTACCCGGCACTAGCCCGATTCATGGCCGCAACTCACCCAGCATACAACCTCATGAAGATGCCTGGGAGTAGCGGCGTCCTCACTGTGTCCGGAGACACCGGGGATGCGTTGCAAGCGCTCAAGCTTTCCTTCAAGGCTGCGGCGGTGGCGCAGCCCGCTGGCTCAGCCGTCCCCGAGCCCAAAAGGGCTGCGCCAGCCAAGAAGAAGCAGCTGTTCAACCAAGACAAGGCGGAGACCAAGCAGGTACCGGTCGACGAGTGTGAGCCCACCGGGGATACCTTTACGATTGGTACCAACCTCGAGCCTGAGCAGGAGAAGGCCCTGGTCAGTTTCCTGCGCGTGAACAGGAAGGTGTTTGCGTGGGAACCTAATCAGCTAGCGGGAGTCCCAAGGGATGTAATTCAGCACCATCTCAACGTGTGTCCCAACATGCGCCCTGTGAAGCAGAAGGCACGGCGGCAGTCCACGGAGAAGCAGACCTGCATCATCCAAGAAACCCGCAAGTTAGAAGCAGCAGGGGTCATCCGCGAGGTTCGCTACCCAGATTGGCTGGCCAACCCAGTCGTCGTGCCAAAGAAGGGGGGAAAGGAACGCATGTGTGTCGACTTCACCAACCTCAACAAAGCCTGCCCGCAGGATCCATTCCCACTTGCTCGCATCGACTAGATCATTGACTCCACCGCCGAATGTGACCTACTATGCTTCCAGGATGCCTTCTCGGGCTATCATCAGATCAAAATGGCGGTGGATGACGTGGAGAAGACGACCTTCCTAACCCCATGTGGAGTATACTGCTACACCTGCATGCCGTTCGGGTTGCACAATGCAGGCGCAACCTTCCAGCGGTTGATGCACATCGCTCTGAGGCGACAGTTGGGGAGGAATGCTGAAGCTTACGTGGATGACATTGTGGTAAAGTCTTGGGAGGCAAAGACCCTGATACAGGACCTAGAGGAAACCTTCGCGAGCCTCAGCGAAGTGGACCTGTGGCTCAACCTAGAGAAGTGTGTATTTGGAGTCCCCTCGGGCAAGCTCCTAGGCTTCCTCGTATCGCACAGAGGCATTGAGGCTAACCCAGAGAAGGTCAAAGCAGTCGAAGACATGAGTCCGCCAAAGACCCTTAGGGAAATGCAAAAGCTCACCGGGCGCGTAACCGCATTAGGGCGTTTCATCTCCAAGATGGGAGAGCGGGCGCTGCCGTTCTTCAAGCTGATGAAGAGGAAAGGCCCCTTCGAATGGACTGAAGAGGTCGACAAAGCATTCCAGGACCTCAAGAGGTACCTAACTAGCCCCCGGTGATAGTAGCACCTCGCCCTCAGGAGCCCCTGGTGCTCTACCTTGCAGCCACCCCTTATTCCGCCAGCGCAGCCCTGGTAGCAGTCCGGAAGGAGCGTCAGGCCTCAGTCGCCGTCACACCCCTGGCCGAGGCAGAGCAGGGCATGGAAGGCCTCGCAGAGGCCACAACCGCAACAGAGAAAGATTAGCCCCGCCAGGAGAGCGCATCAGGAGCAGAGGAGGCTCCTTCAGGTGACCAGGGCCTGAGACCCGCGCCGCCCCAGGAGGTGCCCCATCCTCCGGAGGACACAGGCTGCGCCGGCACCCTCAATCTCGTTGAGCATCCGGTGTACTTCGTCAGTACAGTGCTGCGGGACGCAAGGGCGCGGTACCCAATGCCTCAGAAGCTACTCCTTGCACTGTTGGTGGCCTCGCGCAGGCTGCGGCACTACTTTGAGGGCCATCCCATCAAGGTCGTCTCAGCCTATCCCTTGGAGAGGGTGCTCAGGAGCCCCAATTCAGCGGGGAGGGTTGCCGAATGGAACATCGAACTGCAGGCATTCCAGCTAGATTTCAGCACTACCAGGGTCATTAAGGGGGCTGCGCTCGCGGATTTCATGGCGGAATGGACAGAGGCGCCATGGCTCAAACCGGGCGAGGACCGGTCACTCTCCCCGGGGAGTGAAGCACCGGATGGTTGGGTGATGTACTTCGATGGAGCATTCGCGCGGCAGGGCACAGGGGCCGACGCAGTGCTCATATCCCCCACTCAAGACAAGCTTTACTATGCCGTGCAGCTCTATTTCCAGCATGGGGAGAAGGTCTCCAACAACATAGCAGAATATGAGGGCCTGATAGCGGGCTTGAGGGAACCAATTGCCTTGGGAGTAAAATGAATCACCATCAGAGGTGACTCGCAACTCCTCGTCAACTTCTCCAACAAAGTGTACGAGCCAAAGGATGAGCACATGGAAGCGTACCTCGCCGAGGTCCGCAAGATGGAGAAGCAATTTTGGGGGCTGGAGTTGCAGCATGTGGCTCGCGGTACCAATCAGGAGGCTGACGACATCGCCAAGAGAGCATCCAGGCGGCTACCTCAGGAGCCGGGCGTCTTCGAGGAGCGGCTCTTCAAACCCTCGGCGACGCCGACGTTGTCAAGCACGGCACAGCCTAGGGAGGAACTCCCTCAGCCACCTGCCTCGAGAGCCTCGGTCTGCGGCCCGGCCTCGGGGACATGCCTGCTTCTAGCGTTGGAGCCTCGGGAAGAATGCTGGATGGTAGAATTCAAGGTCTACTTGACGCAAGGGACTCTACCGAAGAAGGAGGAGGACGCGGAACGTGTAGCACGGTAGGCCACGGCCTATAGCGTCAAGGATGGGGAGCTCTACCGAAGGCGGCCGAATGACGTGTCCCTGCGTTGCATTCCCAGAGAGAAAGGGAAGGAGCTGCTGGCAGACATACACGTCGGAGACTGTGGGCACCACTCATCCTCACTCACCCTCGTTGGCAAGGCATTTCGCAGCGGGTTCTACTGGCCCACAGCGCTCAATGACGCTGTTGAGCTGGTGAAGGCTTGTGAGGCCTGCCAGTTCCACGCCAAGCAGATCCACCAGCCGGCGGGGGGACTGCAGACCATACCCCTCTCATGGCCATTCACAGTTTGGGGGCTCGACATTCTGGGCCCGTTCCCTCGGGCTCCAGGGGGCTACCGCTACCTCTACGTTGGCGTGGACAAGTTCACCAAGTGGGCCGAAGTAGAAGCCGTCCGCACTAATACCCATGGGCTCAGCAGTCAAGTTCATCAAGGGCCTCATGAGCCGATTTGGGGTGCCTAACTGCATTATCACCGACAACGGTTCGCAGTTCACCAGCAACCTCTTCAAAACATACTGTGCTAACCTTGGAACGCAGATATGCTATGCCTCGGTGGTGCACCCTTGGAGCACAGCCAAGCTGAACGAGCCAACGCGGAGGTCCTGAGGGGCCTCAAAACCAGAACCTTCAAGAAGAAGCTAGAAGCCTGCGGCAGGGGTTGGTACAACGAGCTCCAATCCGTGCTGTGGTCCATCCGCACGACTGCTACCAAGCCGACTGGCGAGACCCAGTTCTTTCTGGTTTATGGAGCTGAAGCCGTTCTCCCTCACGAGGTCAGGCGTCGTTCCGCATGGGTCCTGGCGTTCGACTAGGCGCAGTAGGACGCCATGCGGGGGACAAATCTCGTGCTGGGGGAGGAGCATCGCCGAGAAGCCGCGCTACAAGCAGCAAGGTACCAACAAGCACTGCGACGATACCACTGCCGCAACATCCGTCCCAGGACTCTTGAGGTAGGGGACCTCGTGCTCAGACGGGTTCTCTCCAGGGAGGGATTGCATAAGCTCTATCCCTTGTGGGAGGGCCCATTCAAGGTTGTTCATGTTTCCAGGCCCGGCTCCGCGTGCTTGGAGACCCAGGAGGGGGTGCCTGTCCAAAACGCGTGGAACATTCAACACCTCCGAAGATTCTACCCCTGAAAAAGGCCCGGTGCCTGTGAAGAAGGCGAATGCTTGTGAAGTTGTCGTGTTTTGGAAAAGGCCCGGTGCCTATGAAGAAGGTGAACGCCTGTGAAGTTGTCGCATTTTGGAAAAGGCCCGGTGCCTGTGAAGAAGGCGAATGCCTGTGAAGTTGTCGCGTTCCGGAAAAGGCCCGGTGCCTGTGAAGAAGGAGAATGCCTATGAAGTTGCTGCATTTGGGAAAAGGCCAGGTGCCTGTGAAGAAGGCAAACACCTATGAAGCTCGCCGCCTGTGACACTCTCACGTAATAATGAGTGGGGTTGTACACGCCCCGGAGTCTCCGGAGTGCCGCCCTCGGGCCTCGGGGGCTCCCGCCCACGCCCAGTGGTAGCACTTAGCTCCGCGCTGGTGAGAAGACGTCGAAGACTAGATTAGGTGCCGGACGCGGCTTCTTTCATTTGCTTTCCGCATTTGGCTTGCCTATTTCTATTTGAAGTTTTACTGAAGCTATTACCGTTTCGAGCTCGCGACCCTTCGTCCATTTCACTTGTTTGCTTCATTTTCTCTCGCGCAAAGTCTCACGAGGGATGGACATGGGCACCCTCGCGAGTGTTTTTCTGCCCCCGTGATTTGGAACTTCCCTATCCGAGTCCGCTACGGGAGCACCCCTCCCGGTCCGTGCCCCACGGGCACCGCGACACGATCACAGGACTTGGGTTGGTCGTCCCCGCTACCAAGGCTGGAGACTATCCCTACAGACTAACCCCTCCAGGACACAAGGCGCACGATGAGGCCCAAGCTTCGGGAGGCGAGGACCACAACGAGCTTCCCCCCAAGCTAAGTAATTTCCGCGCATAGACACGCGGAACGAAAACATAGCGCAGAAACAGTGGAAAAATCACACCAATTAAACAGCAACAGTTCAACACGCCCCCGTGAGGGCACCAGATTACCTTCTTTTTGCGCAGGAAAAAAAAGAAAAGCAAAATGGGCACGACTTGCCCGGCATCGACTCTCGGCAAGGGCTCGTACTGCCTCTGGAGCTCAGCTGGATTCCATCTCCCGCTTCACCGAGGTATGATGACGGGCCAGCCCGCTGCCCTCCCCCAGGCGAGCGCGCCGGCGAGGGGGGAGGTCGCGACCACCGCTGGAGGAGCTGCCATCCGATGGGGAGTCACCAAAGCTTGGCGGGCCTCGGGCGCCGCTGCCCGCGCGCCTCCCACCACCTTCATCCCGGCCAATGCTGGGGTTGGGCGCACAACCGCGGTCATCGTCTTTAGGACAGCATCCGGCGCGGCGGCCGTCTTCCCCGAACACCCTCACGTAGAGGGTGGCATCGCTGTCGAACTTGAAGTGTAGAGTGCACCGTCGGCTCAGGCCGCGCGCGCAGGCAAACGTTTCCCAGCCGCGGGTCAAGGCCGCCTCCCCGGCGGTAGAGACCTCCAGAGTAGCCCAGGAAGCCCTGCTGCAGCAACCATCCACCTGAAGCCAAAGGCCGCCTAGGGCACCAGCCGGAAGTTCACCTACAAAGAAGCAGGGGAGCTGGAGCCAGGTGCCGGTCGGGTCCGCCGACCACACGACGAACTCCGACAACACCTCCGCCGAGCGGGAGCGCGGCCTGGGGGGTCGCACAGCCCCAACATACCTCTCGTCGGCAGCCGAGCGCCCTCCGCTGCGTAGAGGACTGCTTCCACGGCCACGGGAAGCCGCAACGGAGGCCGTAGGGTGCTTGCGAGGGCGGCCCCGGCCACGCTGGGCCGGAGGAGAGCTAGGCCCTTCCTGGCAAGCCTTTCCTTTCTCTGCGGCCGAGAACCTCTTCGGCGGGGCCATGGGGCTGACGAGCGGCCAGGAAGAAGAAGGGGAGTAGCAGGAAGAGATGGACTAGAAGGGCTTGCGCCGTTCCATACATATAGCCGGGGGAGGCCAACCGCCGGCCTCCACGATCAAAGGTAATCATGACCCTTTTTTGCATGCAAGGACTTGTCAACTCGTGCGGTTGCCGAGGCGTCATGGGGAAGCGGGGACGCCCACGTCCAATCAATCGCCACGCGGCGCCCAAGGCCGCAGGTTGTTGGGGCCCGTGGCGCTTCGCACTTGCCCCTTCTCTTCTCTGCTAGGCCAAGTCCAGGTGCGCCTTGGGCCTGGGGGCTACTGTCGGCGTTCTGGGAATGGGGGTACCTAGACATGCCTGCCTGCGGCCTGCGGCGTGGCTCAAGGAGCGGCCCAGTGCGGCCCATCTCCATCAACATATGCTCAAGACCCTCGCGAGGGGCCAAGCCTCGCGGGGCGGACGACAGAAAGCTTCCTCAGGCTCAGCCTCGTCAGGCCGGCTCACGAGGAGGCGGAGAGATCAAGGCAGGGTACCTCACGAGGTGCCCGTGATGCAAGCCATGACGACCGAAGCCAGGCGGGCGCCAGGCGGGTGCCAACCTGTGCAGATTCCTTGTTTCCTCTTTGGTGCAAAGGGGGCAAGCGCAGGCGAGAGTATCAAGCAAAGGCAACCATTTCGGTGCAACAAGACCAAGACCAGTAGAACGGTAGGATGGAGGTCATCGTGGAGCCCAAGCCGGCGTCACCTTAGAGTCTTTGGCAGGCGAGGACCGACTTTAGCCAGGATAAGTGTACTAGATGTTCCCCTTCAAAATGGCCAATTGTTGGCGCCTTTCCCGCTCAATATTTGGGAAGAGGACCAAGGCCTCGCTCTATAAATAGGACTAGCCACCATAGTACAAGGGGGATCCGAAGGTCGACCAATCGAACCTTAGCCAGAACCACCAACACAAGAACCCCTCCCCTCGCGAGGCGGTTCTCTCCTCGTATTGTTCATCATCAGCCCCTGAGGCAATCCACCACACCACAAACTAGAGTAGGGTATTACACCACAATGGTGGCCCGAACTAGTATAAACCTCGTGTCCCTTGTTTTGTTCTTTGTGTAGTTTAGATCCTTGCGAGGCGACGAGACATGAGTAGGTAGGAGGTGTGATCTCTGTGCGCACCCCAGAGTTCGAACCTTGAGGGTCTGCCGGAACCCGCAATCAGACAGTTTGTGATGTCTACTACACAACCTTCTCCTTGTAGACGTTGTTGGGCCTCCAAGAGCAGAGGTTTGTAGGACAGTACAAAATTTCCCTCAAGTGGATGACCCAAGGTTTATCAATCTGTGGGAGGTGTAGGATGAAGATGTTCTCTCTCAAACAACCCTGCAACCAAATAACAAAGAGTCTCTTGTGTCCTCAACATACCCAATACAATGGTAAATTGTATAGGTGCACTAGTTCGGCGAAGAGATGGTGATACAAGTGCAATATGGATGGTAGATATAGGTTTTTGTAATCTGAAAATATAAAAACAGCAAGGTAACTAATGATACAAGTGAGGTAAACGGTATTTCAATGCTAGGAAACAAGGCCTAGGGTTCATACTTTCACTAGTGCAAGTTCTCTCAACAATAATAACATAACTGGATCATATAACTATCCCTCAACATGCAACAAAGAGTCACTCCAAAGTTACTAATAGCGGAGAACAAACGAAGAGATTATGGTAGGGTACGAAACCACCTCAAAGTTATCCTTTCTGGTCGATCTATTCAAGAGTCCGTAGTAAAATAACATGAAGCTATTCTTTCCGTTCGATCTATCACAGAGGTTGTACTAGAATAACACCTTAAGACACAAATCAACCAAAACCCTAATGTCACCTAGATACTCCAATGTCACCTCAAGTATCCGTGGGCATGATTATACGATATGCATCACACAATTTCAGATTCATCTATTCAACCAACACAAAGTACTTCAAAGAGTGCCCCAAAGTTTCTACTGGAGTGTCAAGACAAAAACGTGTGCCAACCCCTATGCATAAGTTCACAAGGTGAACCCGCAAGTTGATGACCAAAACATACATCAAGTAGATCACGTGAATATCCCATTGTCACCACAGATAAGCACGACAAGATATACATCAAGTGTTCTCAAATCCTTAAAGACTCAATCTGATAAGATAACTTCAAAGGGAAAACTCAATCCATTACAAGAGAGTAGAGGGGGAGAAACATCATAAGATCCAACTATAATAGCAAAGCTCGCGATACATCAAGATCGTATCACCTCAAGAACACGAGAGAGGGAGAGATCAAACACATAGCTACTGGTACATACCCTCAGCCCCGAGGGTGAACTACTCCCTCCTCGTCATGGAGAGCTCCGGGATGATGAAGATGGCCACCGGTGACGGATCCCCCCTCTGATAGGGTGCCGGAACAGGGTCCCAATTGGTTTTTGGTGGCTACAGAGGCTTGTAGCGGCAGAACTCCCGATCTATTGTTCCTCGATGTTTTTAGGGTATATGGACATATATAGGCGAAAGAAGTTGGTCAGGGGAGCCACGAGCGGCCCACGAGGGTGGGGGCGCGCCCAGGGGGTAGGGCGTGCCTCCCTGCCTCGTGGCCACCTCGAAGTTGCCCTGACGTCTACTTCAAGTCTCCTGGATGGCTTCCGTTCCGAAAATAACTCTCCCAAAGGTTTCATTCCGTTTGGACTCCGTTTGATATTCCTTTTCTTCGAAACACTAAAATAGGCAAGAAAACAACAATTTGGGCTGGGCCTCAGGTTAGTAAGTTAGTCCCAAAAATGATATATAAGTGTAAAGTAAAGCCCATAAACATCCAAAACGGGTAATATAATAGCATGGAACAATAAAAAATTATAGATACGTTGGAGATGTATCAAGCATCCCCAAGCTTAATTCCTGCTCGTCCTTTAGTAGGTAAATGATAAAAACAGAATTTCTGATGTGGAATGCTACCTAGCATATTTCTCAATGTAATTTTCTTTATTGTGGCATGAATGTTCAGATCCAAATGATTCAAGATAAAAGTTCATATTGACATAAGAGTAATAATACTTCAAGCATACTAACAAAGTAATCATGTCTTCTCAAAATAACATGGCCAAAGAAAGCTATCCCTACAAAATCATATAGTCTGGTTATGCTCTATCTTCATCACACAAAATATTTAAATCATGCACAACCCCGGTTTTAGCCGAGAAATTGTTTCATACTTTAGTATTTTCAAACCTTTTCAATCTTCACGCAATACATGAGCGTGAGCCATGGACATAACACTATATGTGGAATAGAATGGTGGTTGTGGAGAAGACAAAAAGGAGAAGATAGTCTCACATCAACTAGGCGTATCAATGGGCTATGGAGATTCCCATTAATAGATATCAATGTGAGTGAGTAGGGATTTCCATGCAACGGATGCACCAGAGCTATAAGTGTATGAAAGCTCAACAAAAGAAACTAAGTGGGTGTGCATCCAACTTGCTTGCTCACGAAGACCTAGGGCATTTTGAGGAAGACCATCATTGGAATATACAAGCCAAGTTCTATAATGTAAAATTACCACTAGTATATGAAAGTGACAACATATGAGACTCTCTATCATGAAGATCATGGTGCTACTTTGAAGCACAAGTGTGGTAAAAGGATAGTAACATTGTCCCTTCTCTCTTTCTCTCTCATTTTTTGGGCCTTTCTCTTTTTTATGGCCTTTCTCCCTTTTTATGGCCTTTCTCTTTTTTATGGCCTTTCTCTTTTTTTGTTTAAGTCCGGAGTCTCATCCCGACTTGTGGGGGAATCATAGTCTCCATCATCCTTTCCTCACTTGGGACAATGCTCTAATAATGAAGATCATCACACTTTTATTTACTTACAACTCAATACTTAGAACAAAATATGACTCTATGTGGATGCCTCTGGCGGTGTACCAGGATACGCAATGAATCAAGAGTGACATGTATGAAAGAATTATGAAGGTGGCTTTGCCACAAATATGATGTCAACTACATGATCATGCAAAAGCAATATGACAATGATGGAGCGTGTCATAGTAAACGGAACGATAGAAAGTTGCATGGAAGTATATCTTGAAATGGCTATGGAAATGCCATAATAGGTAGGTATGGTGGCTGTTTTGAGGAAGGTATATGGTGGGTGTATGGTACCGGCGAAAGTTGCGCAGCATAAGAGAGGCTAGCAATGGTGGAAAGATGAGAGTGCGTATAATCCATGGACTCAACATTAGTCATAAAGAACTCATATACTTATTGAAAAAATCTACAAGTAATCAAAACAAAGTACTACACGCATGCTCCTATGGGAAGGGTTGGTAGGATTTAACCATCGTGCGATCCCGACCTCCCCACATAAGGAAGACAATCAATAAATAAATCATGCTCCAACTTCATCACATAACGGTTCACCATACGGCATGCTACGGGAATCACAAACTTTAACACAAGTATTACTCAAATTCACAACTACCCAACTAGCATGACTCTAATATTACCATCCTCATATCTCAAAGCAATTATCAAGCATCAAATTGATCATAGCACCCAATTCACTTTCTATGATAGTTTTTATTATACCCAACTTGGATGCCCATCATATTAGGACCAATTTTATAACCATAGCAAATACCATGCTATTCTAAAAGAATCTCAAAATAATATAAGTGAAGCATGAGAGATCAATAATTTCTACAAAATAAAACCACCACCGTGCTCTAAAAAGGTATAAGCGAAGCACTAGAGCAAAAGACAAACTACTCCAAAAGATATAAGTGAAGCACATAGAGTATTCTAATAATTGTGCAACTATATGAAGACTCTCTAACATTTAAGCATTTAAGATCTTGGGATATTATTCAAACAGCAAGCAAAACAAAATAAAATAACATGACGCTCCAAGCAATACACATATCATGTGGTGAATAAAAATATAGCTCCAAGTAAAGTTACCGATGAACGAAGACGAAAGAGGGGATGCCTTACGGGGCATCCCCAAGCTTAAGCTCTTGGTTGTCCTTGAATATTACCTTGTTGTGCCTTGGGAATTACCAAGCTTAGGCTCTTGCCACTCCTTATTCCATAGTCCATCGAATCTTTACCCAAAACTTGCAAACTTGACAACACAAAACTTAACAGAGAACTCGTAAGCTCCGTTAGTATAAGAAAATATACCCACCACTTAGGTACTGTTGTGAACTCATTCTAAATTCATATTGTTGTAATATCTACTGTATTCCAACTTCTATATGGTTCATACCATCCGACACTACTCATAGATTCATCAAAATAAGCAAACAACACAATGAAAACAGTATCTGTCAAAAACAGAACAGTATGTAGTAAACTGTATCATTCGAATACTTCTGTACCTCAAACAATTCTGAAATAAATTGGTGGACCTGAGGAATTTGTCTATTAATCATCTGCAAAAATAATCAAACTAAAAGCACTCTCCAGTAAAAAATGGCAGCTAATCTCGTGAGCGCAAAAGTTATTTTTTACAGCAAGATCGCATAGACTTCACCCAAGTCTTCCTAAAGGTTCTACTTGGCAAAAAAAATAATTAAAACATAAAACACATCTAAACATAGGCTAGATGAATTATTTATTACTAAACAGGAACAAAAAGCAAGGAACAAAAATAAAATTGGGTTGCCTCCCAACAAGCGCTATCGTTTAACGCCCCTAGCTAGGCATGACAATTTCAATGATGCTCACATAAAAGATAAGAATTGAAACATAAAGAGAGAATCATGAAGAATATTAATAGCATAGTTAAGTCTAACCCACTTCCTATGCATAGGGATTTTGTGAGCAAACAACTTATGGGAACAAGAATCAACTAGCATAGGAAGGTAAAACAAGCATAGCTTCAAGACTTTAAGCACATAGAGAGGAAACATGATATTATTGCCATATGTAAGAGCACATGTTCCTCTCTCATAATAATTTTCAGTAGCATCATGAATGAGTTCAACGATATAACCATCACATAAAGCATTATTTTCATGATGCACAAGCATAGAAATTTTACTACTCTCCACATAAGCAAATTTATTCTCATCAATAGTAGTGGGAGCAAACTCAACGAAGTAACTATCATGTGATACTTTATTCACATAATCAATTTGAGAATTAAAATCATGATGAGATTTTTCATGGATACAATTACTCTTTATAGCATAAATTTCATGAAAATAATCATCATAGATAGGAGGCATGCTATCATCATAATAAATTTTCTCATCAAAACTTGGGGGACAAAAAATATCATCTTCATCAAACACAGCTTCCCCAAGCTTGTGGCTTTGCATATCATTAGC
Source organism: Triticum aestivum (assembly GCF_018294505.1). Taxonomy (NCBI): domain Eukaryota; kingdom Viridiplantae; phylum Streptophyta; class Magnoliopsida; order Poales; family Poaceae; genus Triticum; species Triticum aestivum. The sequence goes on from NC_057801.1 coordinate 718,091,196, forward strand.
ATCATGGGTATTCAAAGAATTCATACTAACAACATTGCAATCATGCTCATCATTCACATATTTAGTGCCAAATATTTTATAGACTTCTTCTTCTAGCACTTGAGCACAATTTTCCTTACCATCATTCTCACGAAAGATATAAAAAATATAAAGCGTATGAGAAAAACTCAATTCCTTTTTTTAGTTTTTTTATAAACTAAAGTAGTGATAAAACAAGAAACAAAAAGACTCGATTGCAAGATCTAAAGATATACCTTAAAACACTCACCTCCCCGGCAACGGCACCAGAAAAGAGCTTGATGTCTACTACGCAACCTTCTCCTTGTAGACGTTGTTGGGCCTCCAAGTGTAGAGGTTTGTAGGACAGTAGCAAATTTCCCTCAAGTGGATGACCTAAGGTTTATTAATTCGTAGGAGGTGTAGGATGAAGATGGTCTCTCTCAAACAACCCTGCAACCAAATAACAAAGAGTCTCTTGTGTCCCCAACACACCCAATACAATGGTAAATTGTATAGGTGCACTAGTTCGGAGAAGAGATGGTGAAACAAGTGCAATATGGAATGTAGATATAGGTTTTTGTAATCTGAAAATATAAAAATAGCAAGGTAACTAATGATAATAGTGAGCGTAAACGGTATTTCAATGCTAGGAAACAAGGCCTAGGGTTCATACTTTCACTAGTGCAAGTTCTCTCAACAATAATAACATAACTGGATCATATAACTATCCCTCAACATGCAACAAAGAGTCACTCCAAAGTTACTAATAGCGGAGAACAAACGAAGAGATTATGGTAGGGTATGAAACCACCTCAAAGTTATCCTTTCTGATCAATCTATTCAAGAGTCCGTAGTAAAATAACATGAAGCTATTCTTTCCGTTCGATCTATCACAGAGTTCGTACTAGAATAACACCTTAAGACACAAATCAACCAAAACCCTAATGTCACCTAGATACTCCAATGTCACCTCAAGTATCCGTGGGCATGATTATACGATATGCATCACACAATTTTTTCAGATTCATCTATTCAACCAACACAAAGTACTTCAAAGAGTGCCCCAAAGTTTCTATCGGAGAGTCAAGACAAAAATGCGTGCCAACCCCTATGCATAAGTTCACAAGGTGAAACCGCAAGTTGATCACCAAAACATACATCAAGTAGATCACGTGAATATCCCATTGTCACCACAGATAAGCACGACAAGACATACATCAAGTGTTCTCAAATCCTTAAAGACTCAATCTGATAAGATAACTTCAAAGGGAAAACTCAATCCATTACAAGAGAGTAGAGGGGGAGAAACATCATAAGATCCAACTATAATAGCAAAGCTCGCGATACATCAAGATCGTATCACCTCAAGAACACGAGAGAGGGAGAGATCAAACAGATAGCTACTGGTACATACCCTCAGCCTCGAGGGTGAACTACTCCCTCCTCGTCATGGAGAGCGCCGGTATGATGAAGATGGCCACCGGTGAGGGATCCCCCCTTCGGCAGGGTGCCGGAACAGGGTCCTAATTTGTTTTTGGTGGCTACAGAGGCTTGCGGTGGTGAAACTCCCGATCTATAGTTCCTCGATGTTTTTAGGGTATATGGACATATATAGGCAAAAGAAGTCGGTCAGGGGAGGCACGAGGGGCCCACGAGGGTGGGGCATGCCCAGGGGGTAGGGCACGCCTCCCTGCCTCGTGGCCACCTCGAAGCTGCCTTGATGTCTACTCCAAGTGTCCTTGATTGCTTCCGTTCCAAAACTAACTCTCCCGAAGGTTTCATTCCGTTTGGATTCCGTTTGATATTCCTTTTCTTTGAAACACTGAAATAGGCAAGAAAACATCAATTTGGGCTGGGCCTCCGGTTAGTAGGTTAGTCCCAAAAATGATATAAAAGTGTAAAGTAAAGCCCATAAACATCCAAAACGGGTAATATAATAGCATGGAACAATAAAAAAATATAGATACGTTGGAGAAGTATTAGTTTGCGGACTAATCATGTGCATTAAGCTTTTCAATCTAATATAAGAGCATTATGCTATTGTTACCCCTCGAGGACTTCACTTTAGATTGATTATTTTCCTTCATTTCTTTTCGATGGAATTGAGTCGTAGGGATAACCGTACTATCAAGAGGGGATCCGTTTCGGAAGAGTATGGGTGGAATCTTCACGTTCACATTCTCCTTGCACCCTCGTCTTCTTACTGCTTCTTTGGAGTTTCCGTGTCGTGCAAAACAAGGGGTGTTTTGTGATAAGCGGTAGTACCGTGGCCAGGGCAGTAGTACCACCTATCGGCGGTAGTACCGCTTGTTAGTGCCACTAGTACTACCGCCCCTGCTGTGGTCTCGATTTTTCGTGTCGGGTTTCCGTAAAGGACCACGTAGGGGAGTAGTAGTAGGGACGGCAGTAGGGCGCGGTACGTAGTACCGCTTCTCGGCGGTAGTACCGCTCCTACTTCCGCTCCAACTGCCGCTCAGCTCACTGCCCTCTCATGTTTTCTAGCAGCTGTAGCGGCAGTACCGCCTATGGGCGGTAGTACCGCCCTAGTGCGTGTACTTCTCCTCCCTCAGCCCTGGTTGCCCTATGCCTGCTTGCCACAGCAGTAGTACCGCTGTGATAGCGGTACTACCGCTCCAGCAACGGTAGTACCGCCCAGATGTGGGCTGCGGGCTGCATAACGGTTGGATGTGTCCCTCCACTATATAAAGGGGTCTTCTTCTCCAAGAATACCTACCTCTTCCATCCCTAAACTCCATTGTTGCTCCAAGCTCCATTTTCGCCCGATCTCTCTCCCTAGCCAATCAAACTTGTTGGTTTTCTAGGGATTGGTTGAGAAGGCCCCGATCTACACTTCCATCAAGAGAAATTTGATTCCCCCCACTAATCCCTTGCAGATCTTGTTACTCTTGGGTGTTTGAGAACCCTAGATGGTTGAGGTCACCATGGAGCCATAGTCCATTGTGGTGATGCTTCGTGGTGTCGTTGGGAGCCTCCAATTAAGTTGTGGAGATTGCCCCAGCCTTGTTTATAAACCACGATGTCGAGGATTCAAGCAACCCCGTATACTACTCCCTTTGTCATTCGGTACGTTACAAGCCCGAGACTCGATCGTCGGTATCCCAATACCTTGTTCAGTCTCGTTACGGGCAAGTCACTTTACTCGTACCATAATGCATGATCTCGTGACCAAACACTTGGTCACTTTGAGCTCATTATGATGATGCATTACCGAGTGGGCCCAGAGATACCTCTCCGTCATACGGAGTGACAAATCCCAGTCTCGATCCGTGTCAACCCAACAGACACTTTCGGAGATACCTGCAGTGCACCTTTATAGTCACCCAGTTACGTTGTGACGTTTGGTACACCCAAAGCACTCCTACGGTATCTGGGAGTTACACGATCTCATGGTCTAAGGAAGAGATACTTAACATTGAAAAAGCTCTAGCAAAACGAACTACACGATCTTGTGCTATGCTTAGGATTGGGTGTTGTCCATCACGTCATTCTCCTAATGACGTGATCCCGTTGTCAATGACATCTGATGTCCATAGTCAGGAAACCATGACTATCTGTTGACCAACGAGCTAGTCAACTAGAGGCTTACTAGGGACGTATTGTGGTCTATGTATTCACATGTGTATTACGATTTCCGGATAATACAATTATAGCATGAATAAAAGACAATTATCATGAACAAGGAAATATAATAATAATGCTTTTATTATTGCCTCTAGGGCATATTTCCAACACTATTTACTTACAACTCAAAAGAAATAAAATTACAACTCGATACCTAGTACAAAATATGACTCTATGTGAATGCCTCTGGCAGTGTACCAGGATGTGCAATGATCTAGCATAACAACGATATCAAAAAATGGGCAAGACATGGAAATATCATGCTAGCTATCTTACGATCATGCAAAGCAATATGAAAATGAATGCTCAAGTCATCAAAACGCCGGCGGTGGAAGTTGCATGGCAATATATTTTGGAATGGCTATGGAAATGCCATAATAGGTAGGTATGGTGGCTATTTTGAGGAAGATATAATAAGGCTTATGCGTGATAGAGCATATTATATCATGGGGTTTGGATGCACCTGCGAAGTTTGCACCACATCTCAAGGTGAGAAAGGCCAATGCACGGTACCTAGAGGCTAGCAAATTGCGAAAAGGTGAGAGTGCGTATAATCCATGGACTCACATTAATCATAAATAACTCATATACTTATTGCAAAATTTTATTAGCCCTCGAAGCAAAGTACTACTACGCATTCCCCTAGGGGATAGATTGGTAGGAAAAGACCATCGCTCGTCCCCGACTGCCACTCATAAGGAAGAGAATCAATAATAAATCATGCTCCAACTTCATAGCATAACGAGAGACTGTACATGTATGCTTCGGGAATCACAAACCTTAACACCAATATTCTTACTAACCAAAACCATTTACTAGTACCTTCCACATATTCCATCTCTATATCGCCACAACTATTGACAGGAATCAAACATATAATATTCAGTGATCCATAAGTTTTATGTAGGATTTCATGACTAACCATGCAATTGACCAATTCTTGTTGACTCTCTAAATAGATATGAGTGAATCATGAGAGTTTAATTCTTTCTACAAAATATCATGCTCTAATAAATATAAGTGAAGTGAGAGAGCATTCTTCAAATAACGGTTTTCTATATGAAGAGAAATAGGCAATCCAAACTTCAAATGATATAAGTGAAGCACATGAAACATTCTATATAGTCATACTAAAAAGATATAAGTGAAGTGCAATGAGCATTTTATAAATCAACCATGGACTATCTCATACCAGAATGGTGCATAAAATAAAAATGAAAATTAAATGCAAAAGATGCTCCAAGATTTACACATATCACATGAACGAAACAAAGACGAAAACATACCAATACTTGTTGAAGAAAGATGGGATGCCTTCCGGGGCATCCCCAATCTTAGACGCTTGAGTCTCCTTGAATATTTACTTGGGGTGCCTTGGGCATCCCCAATATTGAGCTCTTGCCTTTCCTCCTTCTCATATCGAGACCTCCTCGATCTTTGATCACTTCATCCACACAAAACTCAACAGAAAGCTCGGTAAGATCCGTTAGGATAATAAAGCAAATCACTACTCTAAGTACTGTTGCAAACCAATTCATATTTTGTTTTTGCATTGTAGCTACTATAAGATAAATTTTCCGTGGCTTATACCACCGATAAAAACCGATAGTTTCGTCAATACAAGCAAAACAATGCATCAAAAACAGAATCTGTCTTAAACAGGATAGTCTGTAGCAGTCGGAACATCTACCATACTTATGGTGCTCCAAAAATTCTAAAAAATTAGGAAAAAATAAAAAAATTGTAAATAAATACTGTGCAAAAAGTTTCAGAAACTTTCGACATTCCTGTAAAAAATGTAAAATCACGCACTACAACTAAAGTTTCCATTTTTGTACCACACATACCAACAAGCAATCTAATCATCCTAAAGGCAAATCTTGGTACATTATTTTTATAATACAATGGATGTTTACAAGGGGAGAATTATTTTTGTTAAAAAGTTTCAGTAATCGAGATTCACAAAGTTTTCATGGGTGTGAACAAAGTTCAAGGACGTCCCCCACTTCAACAGTATCGTCTTTCTCACTTTCACTTTTCTTTTTGTGAAGTTTTAAGTTCCCCTCTCTAAGGGCATATTTATTCCTTAGTAGTTTTGGTGATTGATGACAATACGTTTGTGGACTAATCGTGTGCATTAACCTTTTCAGGTTATCTAATATAAGAGCACTATGCGATTGTTACCCCTCGAGGACTTCACTTTAGACGGATTATTTTTGTTCGTTTCTTTTCGGTGGAATTGAGTCATAGGGATAACCGTACTATCAAGAGGAGATCCGTTTAGGAAGAGTATGGGTGGAATCTTCACATTCACATTCTCCTTGCACCCTCGCCTTCTTCCTGCTTCTTTGGAGTTTCCATGTTGTACAAAACAAGGGGCGTTTTGTGCTAAGTGGTAGTACCGCCTATCGGCGGTAGTACCGCTTGTTAGTGCCGCTGGTACTACCACCCCTGCTGTGGTCTCGATTTTTCGTGTAGGGTTTCCGTAAAGGACCACACAGGGGAGCGGTAGTAGGGACGGCAGTAGGAAGCGGTAGTACCGCTTCTCAGCGGTAGTACCGCTCCTACTTCCGCTCCAACTGCCGCTCAGCTCACCGTCCTCCCCTGTTTGCCAGCGGCTGTAGGAAGACGCAGTACCGCCTATGGGCGGTAGTACCACCCTCAGGGCGGTAGTATCTCCCTAGTGCGTGTACTTCTCCTCCCTCAGCCCTGGTTGCCCTATGCCTGTGTGCCACAACGGTAGTACCACTATGGCAGCGGTACTACCGCTCCACCAACGGTAGTACCACCCAGATGCAGGCTGTGGACTACATAACGGTTGGATGTGTCCCCCTACTATATAAAGGGGTCTTCTTCTCCAAGAAGACCTACCTCTTCCATCCCTAAACTCCATTGTTGCTCCAAGCTTCATTTTCGCCCGATCTCTCTCCCTAGCCAATCAAACTTGTTAATTTTCTAGGGATTGGTTGAGAAGGCCCCGATCTACACTTCCACCAAGAGAAATTTGATTCCCCTCACTAATCCCTTGCAAATCTTCTTACTCTTGGGTGTTTGAGCACCCTAGACGGTTGAGGTCACCGTGGAGCCATAGTCCATTGCGGTGAAGCTTCGTGGTGTCGTTGGGAGCCTCCAATTAAGTTGTGGAGATTGCCCCAACCTTGTTTGTAAAGGTTCGGTCGCCTCCTCTAAGGGCACCAATAGTGGAATCACGGCATCTCGCATTGTGTGAGGGCGTGAGGAGAATACGGTGGCCCAAGTGGCTTCTTGGGGAGCATTGTGCCTCTAGACCGCTCTAACAGAGACGTACTTCCCCTCAAAAGGAAGGAACTTCGGTAACACATCATCATCTCCATCAGTTCCCCTTTTGGTTATCTCTCTCCTTGACTTGTGCAAGCTATATTGTGTTCTATCCTTGCTTGCTTGTGTGCTTATTGTTGTTGCATCATATAGGGTGCTCACCTAGTTGCATTTCTAGACAACCTACTTTGATGCAAAGTTAAATTTAGTAAAGAAAAGCAAAAAATTGTTAGTTGCCTATTCACCCCCCTCAAGTCAACTATATCGAGCCTTTCACCCTCTATAAATTCTTATTTTTAAACTATATAAAAGCACTCAACAGAAATAAATGACTCTCTAAAAGTTCCAGGTTGTCTCCCTGGCAGCACTTTCTTTAAAACCATTAAGCTAGGCATAAAGTGCTCAAGTAATGGATCCACCCAGATCCCAAGGTATATCAAAGCCAATTTTAATTAACAATGATTTGGAATTTAGTAGTGAGCACAAAGCAAAATATATCATGCAATGACAAAGTCTAACTCTCTTCCTATGCATCGGCATGCCATACAAGAACAATTCATGCACATCAAGTAAATGCCAATGCATAGTATAAGCAATTTCTTGCAATTCTATCATGTTGGACACATAGAGAGGCGGAGATGTAGTTCCTCACTCATAATAATTGCAAGTATGAGCAGAAAGCACATGCATATTATATTCATCAAAATCATCATGTGCAACGGTAAAAGGCAACCCATCAATGTAATCCTTAATAAGTGCAAACTTCTCAGATATAGTGTAGTTTGGAGAATTCAAAAAGATAATAGTACTATCATGTATGGGTGCAATAGCAACAATTTCATTCTTAACATAAGGAACTATATCAAGTTCATCTCCATAAGCATAATATATATTGGCATCTTGGCCACAAGCATAGCAAGCATCAAGTTCATCAAAAAGGGATATTTCAAATGAATCAACGGGATCATAGCAATTATCATAGCATTCATCCTTTGGTAACAATGAAGGGACATTAAACAATGTATGATTTGAAGAGTTACTCTCATTAGAAGGTGGTCACGGGTAGCTAATCTGTTGTTCCACCATTTGTTCTTCGCTCTCCTCATCATCTTTTTCATCCAATGATCTCACAATTTCATCAATTTCTTCTTCCATAGACTCCTGCAAAATATTAGTCTCTTCTTGGACAACGGAGACTTTCTCAACAAATATAACAATATTGGAATTGTATTTATAATTTTCATAGCAATATTTAAGGATGGCAAAAATTTCAGGTCTATAAACATCATCATCAAAAGCTTCATACTTTAAAAACAAAGATTCAATTTCATAAGCACCCTTAATAGCAACAAATTCTTCTATTCATTCCACATCATAATAATCATATCTACCATTACCATAAGAAGCCAAGGTTTCATTATCACTAAATTTGCATGAAAAGGGAAGGTGTGGAGCATTCATCCTAGAGCAACAAGTATAATCATATCTCTGGCATAAATTCCAAGCATACCATTGCAACATTTCAATTTTATCCCATAAAAGTTTTCCTTTTTGAGTCAAGCGATAATACCTAAAGTATTCACATTGATCCGACGTTACTCCCATTATCAAGTTGAATGGGGTTTTCTCAGGATTATCAAAGTAGTGCATAATATTTTTCTCATAATGAGCATCGAGGGTTTTAAGAGGTTCCCCATTGAGGGAGTCCTAGATTAGGGGGGACTATATACTTTGGCCGGACTGTTGGACTATGAAGATACAAGATTGAAGACTTCATCCCATGTCTGGATGGGACTCTCCTTTGCATGGAAGGCAAGCTTGGCGATTCGGATGTTAGATCTCCTTCTTTGTAACCGACTCTGTGTAACCCTAGCCTCCTCCGGTGTCTATATAAACCGGAGGGTTTAGTCCGTAGGACAAGAATAATCATAATCATAGGCTAGCTCCTAGGGTTTAGCCTCTACGATCTCGTGGTAGATCAACTCTTGTAATACTCATATCATCAAGATCAATCAAGCAGGAAGTAGGGTATTACCTCCATCGAGAGGGCCCAAACTTGGGTAAAACATCGTGTCCCCTGCCTCCTGTTACCATTAGCCTTAGACGCATAGTTTGGGACCCCCTACCCGAGATCCGCCGGTTTTGACACCGACATTGGTGCTTTCATTGAGAGTTCCTCTGTGTCGTCGTTGCAAGGCTCGATGGATCCTTCAATCATCAACAACAACGCGGTCCAAGGTGAGACTTTTCTCCCCGGACAGATCTTCGTGTTCGGTGGCTTCGTACTGCGGGCCAATTCGCTTGGCCATCTGGAGCAGATCGACAGCTATGCCCCTGGCCATCAGGTCAGGATCGGAAATTTGAATTACATGTCCGACATCCGCGGAGACTTGATCTTCTACGGATTCAGGCCTGCGTCAGGAGCGCCGAACGGTCACGACGAGCACGACTTGGATCTGCCGTCGGACAGTATTCGGGATATCGCACCTGCAGCAGCTTCGGACCTAAATCCGGGGCAGATTGCGTCGTCCGAGGATGGGTGAATGGACCCCACCATGGAGGCCGCATACTCATCGGCGTTGGAGCCGAACACAGACTCCACCTCTAAGAAAATCTGTGTCGCCGGACCCCCGGACTTGTTTCCAGCCGAAGGTCCCGAACCGCGCGCATCCGTGCCCATCGAAGCTGATTGGGCACCAATCATGGAGTTCACCGCCATGGATATCTTTCAGTGCCCACCCTTTTGTGACGTGCTAAACTCTTTAAGGTCTCTCTCTTTGTCAGAAGACTCTTGGCCGAACTATGTCCCACTCGAGGGGGATACAGACGACAAAGAAAATCGCGGCCCACCGACCACCCACTTAACGGCCACTGTCGATGACCTAACAGACATGCTTGACTTCGACTCCGCCGACATTGCCGGTATGAACGTCGATGCAGGGGATGATTTGGAACCACCGCCCACGGGGCACTGGACTGTCACCTCATCATATGATATATACATGGTGGACACGCCTAAGGAAGACAACGGCGACAAAAAGGACACAATGAAGGATAAAACCCCCGGACAAAAGCCAAAACAACGGCGGAGGCGCCGCTCTAAGTCCAGCCACAGTAAAAATAGCGATAACAGCGCAAGAAAAATCGACACCCCAGCCAACTCCAAAGGCAAAAACGACCATATGGACCCAACAATGGAGTAGGATGAGCCAGGTCACGCCGAACATAGCCCGGAGCAGATGCCCGATCACAGTGATCCCGAGGGTCGAACTCATCAACCTTCCTCTGGAGAGGAGGACAGTCCGGACGACGATGCATTCATCATCCCGGAAAAACGTTTGGAACAAGATAACCTCCACATAAGGCTTATGGCCACTGTGAGGATCCTAAAGAAGCAGAAGCAAAGGCTTAAGGCCACGCAGGATACGCTCAACCCCAGATGGAATATAGTGCTAGACACTAAAGAAAAATATGGCGACGATCGCCACACAAAGAACTACCCAAAGCGCAAGCTGCTTCCCGAATTCGATGATGAGTCCATAGAGCCCACTCCGCTGAAGAACAATACGACCAACCGGCCGGACCAACCACTTCATGACCGCGATAGAGCAACTACTGACACCGCACACGATTTACGTGAGCTCATGGACAAAAAGGTCGGCGCAACCAGGTCCATCTATGGATCTAGAGGACATGCTCCGGCGCGGGATTATGGTCACCAAGATGATCATACTGATCGAATACCAGTTTGGAATCAACACTAGACACAACAACAGCCGACAACATGCCACGACATGCCCAGATACAGAGGGGCTGCGCACCCTATGTGCTTCACTGATGAGGTGCTGGATCACGAATTTCCACAAGGATTCAAACCCGTGAACATACATGCATACGACGGAACGACAGACCCTAGGGTCTGGATTGAGGATTTTATCCTTCATATCCACATGGCTCGTGGGGATGACCTCCACGCCATCAAATACCTTCCCCTCAAGTTGAAAGGGCTAGCTCGGCATTGGTTGAAAAGCCTCCCCGAAAATTCAATCGGAAGTTGGGAGGAACTTGAGGATGCTTTCAGGGCCAATTCTCAAGGGACCTATGTCCGACCTCCGGACGCAGACGATTTAAGTCACATAATACAACAGCCCGGAGAGTCGGCCCGTAAGCTTTGGAACAGATTTCTCACTAAGGAGAATCAAATTGTCGATTGTCCGGATGCCGAAGCCCTAGCGGCCTTCAAGCACAGTATCTGGGACGAGTGGCTTGCGAGACACCTCGGCCAAGAAAAGCCGAGGACAATGGCGGCCTTAACAAGCCTTATGACCCGCTTCTGTGCGGGTGAGGACAGCTGGTTGGCCCGTAGAGGCACCAGTGACCCAGGCACATCCGAAATTAGGGATGGCAACGGGAAGCCACGCCTGTCGGTGTCAAAACCGGCGGATCTCGGGTAGGGGATCCTGATCTGTGCATCTTAGGCTGATGGTAAGAGGAAGCAAGGGACACAATGTTTACCCAGGTTCGGGCCCTCTCGATGGAGGTAAAACCCTACTTCCTGCTTGATTAATATTGAAGATATGTGGAATACAAGAGTAGATCTACCACGAGATCATAGAGGCTAAACCCTAAGAGCTAGCCTATGATGGTATGATTGTAATTGTGATCGGCCTTCTAAGGACCATCCTCTCCGGTTTATATAGACACCGGAGAGCTAGGGTTTACATGGAGTCAGTTACAAGGAAGGAAACATAATATCCGGATCGCCAAGCTTGTCTTCCACGCAAAGGAGAGTCCCATCCGGACATGAGCCAAAGTCTTGAGTCTTGTATCTTGACGCTTCTATAGTCCGGACGATGTATATAGTCCGGCTGTCCGGATACCCCCTTATCAAGGACTCCCTCAGTAGCCCCTGAACCAGGCTTCAATGACGATGAGTCCGACGCGCAGTCTTGTCTTCGACATTGCAAGGAGGGTTCCTCCTTCCGAATACTCCAAGGTTATTATTGAACACGTAGACCGTGTCTGGATCTACAAAATGATCTTCACATACCACCGTAGCGAGAGTGATACTTCAGCTAACAACTTTTTAGATGACGTGATACGCCATCATGATCAGGTTATTATTTGAACCGTTTTTCCACAACCAGCCACATCGTATACTGCGAGGCGGTTTCCTTAACACGTCTTGTCAAAGTGAAGATCGTGTCCCCTTATCATGGGATTCTCATTAACACGGGTGTGGGTAATCGAACCGCACCACCAATCACAGCGATCGGGAGGCGAGCGGGTTCCACCAGGCAAGTGGGGAGGCGCAAAAAGCTCTTACCCTCTCTTATAAAGAGATAGGGCATCTTCCTCCTTTACCCACGCCTTCTCCTTCCGCTAACTCATTCCCCTCTGCTCGAGCCCTAACGCCCAAGCGCTTTTCTTCTCCATCGAAGAGAGGGTTTCCGAAGATGTCCGGATCCGGAGCAGGAGGCAAATGGATGACCTCTACCGTCTGGGAGAAGGATATTAAGAAGCTCCGAGAAGCCAGGTATCTGGCCAAGAAGATTGGCCACCGTCTCCCACCGGAGGGATAGGTTATCCCTACTCCGGAGCCCCACGAGAGAGTCGTGTTCCTTCCACATTTCGTTCGCGGGCTCGGGTTTCCCCTCCACCCATTTGTTCGTGGAGTCATGTATTACTATGGGGTTGATTTTCATGATCTTTCCCCCAACTCTTTTCTCAATATCTCGACATTCATCATTGCATGCGAGGCCTTCCTCCGGATTCCGCCTCACTTCGGCCTATGGCTGAACATTTTCAACGTGAAGCCCAAGGTGGTGAGTGGCGAACACGCCGAGTGCGGTGGCGCCATGGTGAGCAAGATGCCCAAGGTAGTTTGGCCGAAGGGCACTTTTAACGACTCCGTCAAGGAGTGGCAGCAGCAGTGGTTTTATATTACTGAACCACGCGGCGAAAAATGGGTAGCAGCTCCTGAGTTCAGATCCGGAGCTCCACTGCGGCTTACGTCCTGGCCCAAGAAGGGCCCGAACTGGTGCTCGCTGTTGGGAACGTAGCAGAAATTCAAAATTTTCCTACGAGTCACCAAGATCTATCTATGGAGAGACTAGCAACGAGAGAGAGGGGGGTGCATCTACATACCCTTGTAGATCGCTAAGCGGAAGCGTTCAAGACAACGGGGTTGAAGGAGTCGTACTCGTCGTGATCCAAAGCACCAGAGATCCTAGTGTCGAACGGACGACACCTCCGCGTTCAACACACGTACAACACGGTGACATCTCCCATGCCTTGATCCAGCAAGGAGAGAGGGAGAGGTTGGGGAAGACTCCGTCCAGTAGCAGCACAATGGCGTGGTGGTGTTGGAGGAGCGTGGTATTCCAGCAGGGCTTCGCCAAGCACTGCAAGAGAAGAGGAGAAAGAGAGGTAGGGCTGCACCAGGGAGAGGGAGGGGGCTGCGCCCCCTCTAGGGTTCACACCCCTAGGGGTGCGGCTGCCCCAAAAACCCATCTAGGGTGGCGGCCAAGGGGGGGAAGAGGGGAAACTTGCCCCCTAAGTAAGGTGGGTGCGCCCCCTCCCCAGACCCTAGGCGCCTTGGGCCCTTGTGGGGGGATGCACCAGCCCACCTGGGGCTGTTCCCCTCCCACACTTGGCCCATGCTGCCCTCTGGGGCCGGTGGCCCCACTTGGTGGACCCCCGGGACCCTCCTGGTGGTCCCGGTACGTTACCGATAGCACCCGAAACTTTTTCGGTGACCAAAACAGGACTTCCCATATATAAATCTTTACCTCCGGACCATTCCGGAACTCCTCATGATGTCCGGGATGTCATCCGGGACTCCGAACAACATTCGGTAACCACGTATATCTATTCCCTATAACCCTAGCGTCATCGCACCTTAAGTGTGTAGACCCTACGGGTTCGGGAACCATGAGGACATGACCGAGACGTTCTCCGGTCAATAACCAACAGCGGGATCTGGATACCCATGTTGGCTCCCACATGCTCCACGATGATCTCATCGGATGAACCACGATGTCAAGGACTCAATCGATCCCGTATACAATTCCCTTTGTCCAGCGGTATTATACTTGCCCGAGATTCGATCGTCGGTATCCCGATACCTTGTTCAATCTCGTTACCGGCAAGTCTCTTTACTCGTTACATAACACATCGTCCCGTGATCAAACCCTTGGTTACATTGTGCACATTATGATGATGTACTACCGAGTGGGCCCAGAGATACCTCTCCGTTACACGGAGTGACAAATCCCAGTCTCGATTCGTGCCAACCCAACAAACACTTTCGGAGATACCCGTAGTGCACCTTTATAGCCACCCAGTTATGTTGTGATGTTTGGTACACCTAAAGCATTCCTACGGTATCCGGGAGTTGCACAATCTCATGGTCTAAGGAAATGATACTTGACATTAGAAAAGCTTTAGCATACGAACTACACGATCTTTATGCTAGGCTTAGGATTGGGTCTTGTCCATCACATCATTCTCCTAATGATGTGATCCCATTATCAACGACATCCAATGTCCATGGTCAGGAAACCATAACCATCTATTGATCAACGAGCTAGTCAATTAGAGGCTTACTAGGGACATGGTGTTGTCTATGTACCCACACATGTATCTGAGTTTCCTATCAATACAATTATAGCATGGATAATAAACGATTATCATGAACATGGAAATATAATAATAATAACTAATTTATTATTGCCTCTGGGGCATATTTCCAACAGTCTCCCACTTGCACTAGAGTCAATAATCTAGTTCACATCGCCATGTGATTAACACTGACAGGTCACACCGCCATGTGACCAACATCCAAAGAGTTTACTAGTGTCACTAAACTAGTTCACATCATCATGTGATTAAGACTCAATGAGTTCTGGGGTTTGATCATGTTTTGATTGTGAGAGAGGTTTTAGTCAACGGGTCTGCAATATTCAGATCCGTTTTTACTTCGCAAATCTCTAGGTCATATTGTAAATGCTGCTTCTAAGCTCCACTTGGAGCTATTCCAAATGGTTGCTCCACTATACGTATCCGGTTTGCTACTTAGAGTCACTCGGATAGGTTTTAACACCTGCATCGATGTAACCCTTTACGATGAACTCTTTATCACCTCCATAATCGAGAAACATGTCCTTATTTACTCCAAGGACAATTTTGACCGCTGTCCAATGATCCCTTCCTGGATCATTCTTGTACCCCTTGACTGACTCATGGCAAGGCACACTTCCGGTGCGGTACACAGCATAGCATACTATAGAGCCTACGTCTGAAGCATAGGGGATGACCTTTGTCCTTTCTCTCTCTTCTGCCATGGTCGAGCTTCAACTCTTAACTTCATACCTTACAACTCAGGCAAGAACTCCTTCTTTGACTGATCCATCTTGAACACCTTCAAGATCATGTCAAGGTATGTGCTCATTTGAAAGTACCATTTAGCGGTTTTTGATCTATCCTCATAGATCTTGATGCTCAATGTTCAAGCAGCTTAATGCAGGTTTTCCATTGAAAAACACCTTTCAACCAACCCTATATGCTTTCCAGAAATTCTACATCATTTCTGATCAACAATATGTCAACAACATATACTCATCAGAAATTCTATAGTGCTCCCACTCACTTCTTTGGAAATACAAGTTTCTCATAAACTTTGTATGAACCCAAAATCTTTGATCATCTCATCAAAGCGTACATTCCAACTCAGAGATGCTTACCCCAGTCCTTAGAAGGATTGCTAGAGCTTTGCATACTTGTTAGCATCTTTCAGGATTGACAAAACCTTCTGGTTGTATCACATGCAACCTTTCCTCAAGGATATCGTCGAGGAAACAATGTTTTGACATCCTATCTGCAAGATTTCATAAATCATGCAGTAATTGCTAATATAATTCCAGCAGACTCTTAGCATCGCTACGAGTGAGAAAGTCTCATCGTAGTCAACTCCTTGAACTTGTTGAAAAACTTAACGACAAGTCGAGCTTTCTTAATGGTGATACTTATCATCATTGTCTGTCTTCCTTTTAAAATCCATTTGTACCCAACGGCCTTACGACCATCAAGTATTTCTTCCAAAGTTATGGATCCTCTCTTGGATTTTGTGGCCTCGAGCCATTCATCGGAATCCGGTCCCACCATTGCTTCTCCATAGCTCGTAGGTTCATTGTTATCTAGCAACATGACCTCCAAGACAGGATTACGTACCACTATGGAGTAATATGTATCTTTGTCGACCTACGAGTTTCGGTAGTGACTTGATCCGAAGTTTCATGATCACTATCATAAGCTTCTACTTCAATTGGTGTAGGTGCCACAGGAACAACTTCATGTGCCCTGCTACGCACTAGTTGAAGTGATGGTTCAATAACCTCATCAAGTCTCCACCATCCTCCCACTCAATTCTTTCGGGAGAAACTTTTCCTCGACAAAGGACCCGTTTCTAGAAACAATTACTCTTGCTTCCGGATCTAAGATAGGAGGTATATCCAACCATTTTGGGTATCCTATGAAGATGTATTTATCCGTTTTGGGTTCGAGCTTATCACGATGAAACTTTTTCACATAAGCGTCGCAGCCCCAAACTTTGAAGAAACGACAACTTAGTTTTCTCTAAACCATAGTTCATACGGTGTCATCTCGACGGAAATACAAGGTGCCCTATTAAAGTGAGTGCGGTTGTCTCTAATGCCTAACCCATGAACGATAGTGGTAATTTGATAAGAGACATCATGGTATGCACCATATCCAATAGGGTGCAACTATGATCTTCGGACACACCATCACACTATGGTGTTCCACGCGGTATTAATTGTGAAACAATTTCCACAATGTCTTAATTGCATGCCAAAGATCGTAACTCAGATACTCATCTCTATGATCATATCATAGACATTTTATCCTCTTGTCACGATGATCTTCAACCTCACTCTGAAATTACTTGAACCATTCAATAATTCAGACTTGTGTTTCATCAAGTAAATATACTCAGTATCTACTCAAATCATTCGTGAAGCAAGAACATAACGATATCCACTGCGTGCCTCAGCACTCATTGGACTACACACATCAAAATCTATTACTTCCAACAAGTTGCTTTCTTGTTCCATTTTTACTAAAAACAAGGCTTTCAGTCATCTTGCCCATGTGGTATGATTTGTATGTCTCAAGTGATTCAAAAACAAGTGAGTCCAAACGGTCCATCTGCATGGAGTTTCTTCGTGCGTACATTCCAATAGACATGGTTTGCACGTCTCAAACTTTTCAAAAAAAAAATGAGTGAGTCCAAAGATCCATCAACATGGAGCTTCTTCATACGTTTTATACCAATATGACTTACATGGCAGTGCCACAAGTAGGTGGTACTATCATTACTATCTTATATCTTTTGGCATGAACATGTGTATCACTACGATCGAGATTTAATAAACCATTCATTTTAGGTGCAAGACCATTGAAGGTATTATTCAAATAAACAGAGTAACCATTATTCTCCTTCAATGAATAACCGTATTGCGATAGACATAATCCAATCATGTCTATGCTCAACGCAAACACCAAATAAAAATTATTTAGGTTTAACACCAATCTCGATGGTAGAGGGAGCGTGCGATGCTTGATCATATCAACCTTGGAAACAATTCCAACACATATCGTCAGCTCACCTTTAGCTAGTCTCCTTTTATTCCATAGCTTTTATTTCGAGTTACTAACACTTAGCAACCGAACCGGTATCTAATACCCTGGTGCTACTAGGAGTACTAGTAAAGTGCACATTAACATAATGTATATCCAATATACTTCCGTCGACCTTGCCTGCCTTCTTATCTACCAAGTATCTAGGGTGGTTCTGCTTTAGTGTCCGTTCCTCTCATTACAGAAGCACTTAGTCTTGGGTTTGGGTTCAACCTTGGGTTTTCACTAGAGCAGCAACTGTTTTGCCGTTTCATGAAGTATCCCTTCTTGCCCTTGCCATTCTTGAAACTAGTGGTTTTATTAACCATCAACAATTGATGCTCCTACTTGACTTCTACTTTTGTGGTGTCAAACATCGCGAGTTCTTCAAGGATCATCATATCTATCCCTGATATGTTATAGTTCATCACGAAGCTCTAGTAGCTTGGTGGCAATGACTTTGGAGAAACATCACTATCTCATCTGGAAGATCAACTCCCACTCGATTCAAGTGATTGTTGTACTCAGACAATCTGAGCACATGATCAACAATTGAGTTTTTCTCCCTTAGTTTGCAGGCTAAGAAAATCGTCGGAGGTCTTATACCTCTTGACAAGGGCACGAGCCTGAAATCCCAATTTCAGCCCTCGAAACATCTCATATGTTCCGCGACGTTTCGAAATCGTCTTTGGTGCCTCAACTCTAAACCATTTAACTGAACTATCATGTAGTTATCAAAACGTGTATGTCAAATGTTTGCAACATCCATAGGCGACGTTCGAGGTTCAGCACACCGAGCGGTGCATTAAGGACATAAGCCTTCTACGAAGCAACGAGGACAATCCTCAGTTTACGGACCCAGTCCGCATAATTGCTACTATTAACTTTCAACTAAATTTTCTCTAGGAACATATCTAAAACAGTAGAACTAAAGCGTGAGCTATGACATAATTTGCAAAAACCTTTTGACTATGTTCAGGATAATTAAGTTCATCTTATGAACTCCCACTCAGATAGACATCCCTCTAGTCATCTAAGTGATTACATGATCCGAGTCAACTAGGCCGTGTCCGATTATCACGTGAGACGGACTAGTCATCATCGGTGAACATCTTCATGTTGATCGTATCTACCATACGACTCATGCTCGACCTTTCGGTCTCTTGTGTTCCGAGGCCATTCTATAAATGCTAGGCTCGTCAAGTTAACCTAAGTGTTTCGCGTATGTAAATCTGGCTTACACCCGTTGTATGTGAACGTTAGAATCTATCACACCCGATCATCACGTGGTGCTTCGAAACGACGAACTTTCGCAACGGTGCACAGTTAGGGGGAACACTTTCTTGAAATTTTAATGAGGGATCATCTTATTTACTACCGTCGTTCTAAGCAAATAAGATGTATAAACATGATAAACATCACATGCAATCAAATAGTGACATGATATGGCCAATATCATTTTGCTCCTTTTGATCTCCATCTTCGGGGCTCCATGATCATCATCGTCACCGGCATGACACCATGATCTCCATCATCATGATCTCCATCATCGTGTCTCCATGAAGTTGTCTCGCCAACTTATTACTTCTACTACTATGGCTACCGGTTAGCAATAAAGTAAAGTAATTACATGGCGTTGTTCAATGACACGCAGGTCATACAATAAATAAAGACAACTCCTATGGCTCCTGCCGGTTGACATTCTCATCGACATGCAAGTCATGATTCCTATTACAAGAACATGATCAATCTCACACATCACATATCATTCATCACATTCTTCTTGGCCATATCACATCACATAGCATACCCTGCAAAATCAAGTTAGACGTCCTCTAATTGTTGTTTGCATGTTTTACGTGGATGCTATGGATTTCTAGCAAGAATGTTTCTTAGCTACGCAAAAACCACAACGTGATATGTCAATTGCTATTTACCCTTCATAAGGACCCTTTTCATTGAATCCGATCCGACTAAAGTGGGAGAGACTGGCACCCGCTAGCCAGCTTATGCAACGAGTGCATGTCAATCGGTGGAACCTGTCTCACGTAAGTGTACGTGTAAGGTCGGTCCGGGCCGCATGCCACAATACCGTCGAAACAAGATTGGACTAGTAACGGTAAGCATATTGAACAAAATCAACGCCCACAACTACTTTGTGTTCTACTCGTGCATAGCACCTATGCAATAGACCTAGCTCATGATGCCACTGTTGGGGAACGTAGCAGAAATTCAAATTTTTCCTACGAGTCACCAAGATCTATCTATGGAGAGACTAGCAATGAGAGAGAGGGGAGTTCATCTACATACCCTTGTAGATCGCTAAGCGGAAGCGTTCAAGAGAACGGGGTTGAAGGAGTCGTACTCGTCGTGATCCAAATCACCGGAGATCCTAGTGCCGAACGGATGGCACCTCCGCGTTCAACACACGTACAGCCTGGTGACGTCTCCCATGCCTTGATCCAGCAAGGAGAGAGGGAGAGGTTGGGGAAGACTCCATCCAGTAGCAGCACAACGGCATGGTGGTGATGGAGGAGCGTGGTATTCCAGTAGGGCTTCGCCAAGCACCGTGAGAGAAGAGGAGAAAGAGAGGTAGGGCTGCGCCAGGGAGAGGTGGAAACTCTTGTAGATGGCAGCCCCAAAACCTCAAGTATATATAGGGGAGAGGGAGGGGGCTGCGACCCCTCTAGGGTTACCACCCCTAGGGGTGCGGCTGCCCCAAAAACCCATCTAGGGTGGCGGCCAAGGGGGGAAGAGGGGAAACTTGCCCCCCAAGTAAGGTGGGTGCGCCCCCTCCCCAAACCCTAGGCGCCTTGGGCCCTTGTGGGGGGGGGGCACCAGCCCACCTGGGGCTGGTCCCCTCCCACACTTGGCCCATGCTGCCCTCTGGGGCCGGTGGCCCCACTTGTTGGACCCCCGGGACCCTCCCAGTGGTCCCGGTACGTTATCGATAGCACCCGAAACTTTTCCGGTGACCAAAACAGGACTTCCCATATATAAATCTTTACCTCCGGACCATTACGGAACTCCTCGTGACGTCCGGGATCTCACCTGGGACTCCGAACAACATTCGGTAACCACGTATATCTATTCCCTATAACCCTAGCGCCATCGAACCTTAAGTGTGTAGACCCTATGGGTTCGGGAACCATGCAGACATGACCGAGACGTTCTCCGGTCAATAACCAATAGCGGGATCTGGATACCCATGTTGGCTCCCACATGTTCCATGATGATCTCATTGGATGAACCACAATGTCAAGGACTCAATCGATCACATATACAATTCCCTTTGTCCAGCGGTATTATACTTGCCCGAGATTCGATCGTCGGTATCCCGATACCTTGTTCAATCTCGTTACCGGCATGTCTCTTTAATCATTCCGTACACATGATCCCATGATCAACCCCTTGGTCACATTGTGCACATTATGATGATGTCCTACCGAGTGGGCCCAGAGATACCTCTCCGTTACACGGAGTGACAAATCCCAGTCTCGATTCGTGCCAACCCAACAGACACTTTCGGAGATACCCGTAGTGCACATTTATAGCCACCAAGTTACGTTGTGACATTTGGTACACCCAAAGTATTCCTACGGTATCCGGGAGTTGCACAATCTCATGGTCTAAGGAAATGATACTTGACATTAGAAAAGCTTTAGCATACGAACTACACGATCTTTGTGCTAGGCTTAGGATTGGGTCTTGTCCATCACAGCATTCTCCTAATGATGTGATACCGTTATCAACGACATCCAATGTCCATGGTTAGGAAACCGTAACCATCTATTGATCAACGAGCTAGTCAATTAGAGGCTTACTAGGGACATGGTGTTGACTATGTACCCACACATGTTTCTGAGTTTCCTATCAATACAATTATAGCATGGATAATAAACGATTATCATGAACAAGGAAATATAATAATAATAACTAATTTATTATTGCCTCTAGGGCATATTTCCAACATTCGCCTGACGAGCTGTCACTGCTCCAGACGCGTGTTCGGAGTATGGTTGATAAGGACGTCAAGCTCGTTGACGTGGTCCAGGTGATGCTAGTTCGCCTGGTTCTCCCTTGCCAACGCCGAGCATGTACTTTATGGGAATTCGACCCAACCGAGCACCAAACCCTCCGGGAGCTCTATGATTCCTCCCATGAGGATATCTGGAAGGTGCTCTTTAGGTCCGACAAATGGCCGGACTCCGCCGAGGATCGGGGGTATCAATTATCCCATTCTCCAAGCCTAGTAAGCTGCTGCCATGCCCTGTCCATCCATGCTTTGGTTGGCATGTCCTGGGGGACAATTCTAATCATGTTTCGTCGTGACCTTAGGGATGGATAAAGAAGGTGGAGCGGATTCAAAGTCCGGCCCCACTGCCGGAGGAACCGGCCGGACCTCTTCTAACGAAGATGCGAGTCCCTACGCCTTACAAGGCGCCCAAGAAGGAGGCCTCCGAGAAGGTCAAGAAGACCCGGAGTGGAATCCGCTGTCGCGAGGCTTCGGACGCCAGATCCGAAGGCTCCAGCGATGCTCCTTCTGATCGCGAAGAGGAGGGGACAGAGGAGGATGAGCCTCGCTCTGCAGGCGGGAAGAAGCGTGTAGCTTCCTCGTCCCTGGAGGCCAAATCGCCCAAGAGAGGGCAAGGTTCCCCTTCAGAGGCATCCACCCCGGCTGCTGATAACAGCCCGGAGTGGGATCCTGAGGCCCAGCCCCTGGAAAAATTGTAAGTAACCGAAATCCGAATATGCCTACGTATCCAGGGTCGTCTGGGCATAGTATTTTTAACTGATGCCCCATTTCATACAGCCCGGCGGGGTCTCCTGCCAGACAGTCCTCATCGGAGGATTCGTTGAGCTCGAATGCTGTGGCGAGCGAAATGCCTCCGGGGACTCCTCTTCCGAAGTCTGGGCGCGACACTGAGGTGTCGTCTCAAAGAGGCTCAGAGCCGGATAAGGTCCTGGGGGCCTCTAAGGCTCCAGGATTGGGCGAGCGGCCACCTTCCATGAAGGGAAGTTTGACCACTCCACCGGCAACCTCTGTCTACGCGGAGCTGCCGGATGGCCTGTTGACAGCGTTAAAGAATGCGTTCGTCGTCGATGAACATCGGACCCTTATGGGTACGGTGGTTGGAAAGATTCAAGCTGCCAAAAGCGGGCTGAATGAGTCCCGTCTTGGCCTTATAAAGGCCTTTGAGGTTTGGTTTCTAAGGAACATTTAAAGAATTAGTATGATATGAGGAGTAGCCCCTGATACACTGTCCGGAAAAAGAGAGCCGGGAAGGGGATAAAATCCTCAATTGTAATGGGAACCTTTATTTAATGATGTATACCCATGTATTTGAAAACAGGCGTCTGCGGAGAGGACAGCCGCTCATGATGCGGAAGTGTCCGAACTGAAAGAGAGCCTGAAACGGGCCAAAGAAGAACTTGGTCATGTGAAAAAGCAATTGGAGGAGAAGCAAGGTATGTTTGAACATTGTATTGCATTGGGCACAAATCAATAAGTGTGCCTATTGAAAAGTATTTATGTTATACGCCCTAGGAGCGAGTGCTGAATATGAGGCGCTGAAGAAGGCAGCGGCTGATGCCCAAAAGAAGGCGGCCGCCGAACAGGCACTGCGTGAAAAACACGAGGCCAGGGTCGTCATAGCTGAGCGGGAGCTTCAGGATGCTGTGACGAAAAGCGATAGCTTGGAGCAGAGTCTAGTAGGGAAAGAATCCGAACTCGCCCAAGCTCTCCAAGCCGCAGAAGATGCTCGAGAAGAAGCCTGAGGTGCTGTACGGGACATTCAGGAGGCCCGGAAAGTTGCGGCTGGTAAGTCCTGTTGTGTCTATGGCCGTTACTATGTTATAATGTAGAGAACTCTAACCGGCAAGCTGAATTCTTGATTTTACAGGGGCGTTTGCGGATCTGCCTCGCAGCATATCAGATGCTGCCCAATTTTACCGGACCGAGGAGAGGGAGTCTGCGGGGAGGAACTTCTGGTCGCAGTATCTAGCGCCGAACT
Organism: Triticum aestivum; assembly: GCF_018294505.1. Taxonomy (NCBI): domain Eukaryota; kingdom Viridiplantae; phylum Streptophyta; class Magnoliopsida; order Poales; family Poaceae; genus Triticum; species Triticum aestivum. The sequence goes on from NC_057801.1 coordinate 718,114,847, forward strand.
ATCTGGTGCCTTTTATCGATCAGCTGAAGCAGCTAGTCGAACTGCACCAGGCGGCCGAACTAGCCATGAAGGACTTGGTCATCCGGCTATGGCCTACAGAGCCAATTCTCAGCAGTTTCTTCGGACTCGTCAAGCAGATTGTGGGCGCCTGTCCTCGGCTTGATGTTATCAAGCGATCAGTCTGTATAGAAGGTGCGTGAATGGCGCTTGCCCATGCGAAAGTGCATTGGGGGAAGCTTGACGCGGAAAAGCTGATAACTGAGGGGCCACTGGAGGGTAAGGAGCATCGCAAGCCCGAACTGTACTATGAAGGTGTAATGAAGGGTGCCCGCCTGGCGGCGGATAGGTGCACCAAAGACATTATATTTCCTTGAGGGCATTCTTGCCAATGTTTGTAATATGGGATAATGGCACTTTTATTATATGTTGCCTGTTTTGTTTGAACACATGTTCTTCCTTTGTGGCTGTTTATTGTATGTAAATTCTTTGAGTTGGCCAGTCGTCGGCTTTAGCCCCCACGTGAGAAGTACGAGGGTGTTCGGGGTATTTCTGAACACTCTTTATCCCATGGTTGGGTCCTTATAAGGAGGTGTTTCTCACCGCGAACCAGGCAATCAGACTATAGGGCTTTATTACTCTCACTTAGCCATAGGAATTCGAGTATGGTCGGTGCAGCTCCAAATGTTCGGAAGACCGGACTAGGGGCTCTATTGGCACCTGATCGGAAGACCGATCCGTCACAATCTGCATTTTATAGTGGCGTTATGCGGAATAAATCTTTAAGGATTGTGCAAGCTCTCGAACAGTTGACCAGCTCTCGCCGCATCATGACAGTCGGTTTTCGGCTTTCTCTTCTGAGGTGCTCGTCCGGCAAATCCGGGACACAATCGCAGTAGTTCTCCCAGCGCTACCTTAGCCGACGGAACGGAACGTAAGGTACCAAAACATGGGAGCCGGGCAAACCCAACCAATGACCCAAGAAATGATTCGGAGCTGATGCATATAGCGCTATAAGTTCGGGTGCCGAGCAACCGAGAAGGTGGTCGGACTTTTATAGCCGTACTGTGAAGCCCTTGGCATAACCAGGCGCAACACGCAGCAGGGCTGTCGTTGTTATGGCAACGAAGCGTCGATGATAAGCAACGGCCGGTGCAAGTTTATTTAAGTCTACGCATTGCAATGAATATGACTATGCATATGAATGCATATGAATGCGATTTATGATTATGAAAAAGAGATAGTTTTCTGGTAGAACCTGTGGTGGCCGGACTGGAGGGGGCTGTGAATGGATCAAAGGTGGATCCGAACTGCCGTCTACCTGCATGGTCCTGTCCTTATGTGTCCGGGCCGACTTCACGCCGCCAAACCTGTTCTGCATAAAAGTTAGTTTGTGAAGGTAAGTGCGCGGAGGCCGCCGAACGTCCTCCTGTGGTTGGTCCAAAGGTTCCTGATCGGACCCTGGTGACCCCAGCCGCTTTTCCAAAAGTAGCCCGGACTCCTCAGTTGGTGTCCGGATAGTTGGCTGTCATATCAAAATATTGACAGGCATGCGCAACTTGCTACTCTGGCAGCTGTATGATCTCCGCTTCTAAGGGCGGGGTTTGGGTCTGCACACAGGCGTGAGTGTATTACTGGTGCTGGCCTGATGATTTACCATGTGGAATCTAGCCAACATGGTTCATCCTGTTAGCATACGGTGTGATACCGTATAGGGGGAATGCGCCGATGGCGCGGCCTTATTTGGTTATCTGAAAACAACCGTTGGGGCGGCGAGCCAATGAACCTGGCCTTTGTGCCTGACACCTTGTAGAAGGTGCTATTTGCATGCCCGCTTGGGCTTTATTGTTTAAGGAGCCCCTGGACTGTTAGGTCTGGGGGTGTGCAATTGAATTGTTGTGGTTTGTATGGTAGGGGGCGATCGGTCGTACTATTGTGCTCTGGGGGGGCTTTTTACTAAGCGCCTCCCCTCAATGTTTCCGGCACACGCCCGGGTGCTTTACTTTGGAGATCCGACATTATTAGTATGTTTTGCTGTTCTTTTGGGAGTACCGTGAATTTCGCACGGCTGATCGAGTTCGTGGCTTGGGCCGAATAGGCTTGGGCTGTTCTTTGTCCGTTGACCGGACTAGGATTTGCTGAACTTGATACCAGCTTCCCTGATTTGCCGTTTATGACCATTGCACCAGGGCTTGAGGCTGCTTCTTTGTGTATCCTTCTTGCTGGTTTGGACCGTAGTGGTGTGCGGACGTCGGGTTGTGTGCCTTTGGTTTTCCTGCTTAGGTTGAGGTAGCCAGTTGTGCCGCGTGTGCCCTTTGTTAGGGCAGTCGAGTCCGTACTTCTCGGTGGCCAGGTTCTTGGTCCACCACTCTATTAGCAAATCCTGTTCGGCCTTAAGCTGCTCTTGCTTCCTTTGCAGACTCTTTGCCGTGGCTATGAGTCATCGCCTAAAGCGAACTTGTTCCACTGGGTCTTTAGGCACGCCGAATTCGTCATTGTCGAGGCTTACCTCGTCTTCGGAGGGGGGTGTATAGTTGTCCCTTTCCAAGTATCCCACCGTGGCCTGTACGGCCTGCTAGATGGTCGGCTGATCAGGACTGTATTCCTCTTTGGTACTATCCGAATCATCTCCTGGACCGGTGTTGATGAGGCGGGGCTTGGAGTGGCGCCAAAGACGCCCATGTTTTATTTTTCCTCCCGAGGGGTTGTCCTCCGCTGCCTCGTCGCCATTGGTTTCTTTCAGAGTGTCCACCATGTATATATCATTTGGAGAGGTGGCTGTCCACTGCCCTGTGAGCGGTGGCTCCTGTACGTCTCCGGCATCGTCATCCATACCGTCGATGTCTTCGAAGTTGAAGTCGAGCATGTCGGTTAAATCATCGATCATGGCGACAAAGTGGGTGGTGGCTGGGCAGCGAATTCCTTCGTCGCCTGCTTCCCACTCAAGACGGACATAGTTCAGCCCAGAGCCTCCTAACAAAGAGAGAAACTTCAATGAGTTCAGCATGTTGCCAAAGGGCGAGTGCTGAAAGATGTCTGCAGCGGTAAACTCCATTACCGGAGCACAACCTGGCTTGGCTGGCTCGAGAGTGTGTGGACTGGGACCAACGACCGGATATGAGTCCGAGGGTCTGAGGTTACAGGCCTCCACAAAGGTGTGACCTGTTTTCGGCTCCACCGCCGATGAGTGTGCGGCCTGCGGGGCGAGGCCCAGCCCTCCGTCCCTAGGCAACGCAACCTGCCCTGGATTTAGATCCGGGGCTGCTACGGGGATGATGTCCCGAGCATTGTCCGACAGCAGGTCTAGGCCGTACTCGTCATAACTGTCAAGCGTTCCTGGCGTAGGCTCGAATCCGTCAAAAATCGAGTCTCCGCGAATATCTTCCGTGTAGTTCAAGCCTCCGAACCTGATCTGGCGGCTAGGGGCAAAGCTATCGATCTGCTCCAATTGGCCAAGAAAATTGGCCCGCAGCGCGAAGCCGCCGAACACAAAGATCTATCCGGGGAGAAAAGTCTCACCCTGGACTGTGTTGTTGACGATTGAAGACGCCATCAAGCCATGAAGTGACGACACAGAGGAACTCTCAATGAAAGCACCAATGTCAGTGTCAAAACCGGCGGATCTCGGGTAGGGGGTCCCGATCTGTGCGTCTTAGGCTGATGGTAACAGGAAGCAAGGGACACAATGTTTACCCAGGTCTGGACCCTCTCGATGGAGGCAAACCCCTACTTCCTGCTTGATTAATATTAAAGATATGTGGAATACAAGAGTAGATCTACCAAGAGATCGTAGAGGCCAAACCGTAAGAGCTAGCCTATGATGGTATGATTGTAATTGTGATCGGCCTTCTAAGGACCATCCTCTCCGGTTTATATAGACACTGGAGAGCTAGGGTTTACATGGAGTTGGTTACAAGGAAGGAAACATAATATCTGGATCGCCAAGCTTGTCTTCCACGCAAAGGAGAGTCCCATCCGGACACGAGCCTAAGTCTTGAGTCTTGTATCTTGACGCTTCTATAGTCCGAACGATGTATATAGTCCGGCTGTCCGGATACCCCCTTATCCAGGACTCCCTCAATGGCGCAATAAAAACACACGTCGAAACAAGGAAGGAAGTCCAGACAACATGGCGGTCAACGCCGGATTCAGGGGCTCTCGACCCGGTCAATGAAAGAAGCCATTTAAAGGCAGCAAAGAGGGACCGTCCGGCCTGAACAAAGTCCTGGACAGGTTGTGCCAAATTCATGGCACCCCCGAAAAACCTGCGAATCACACTCACAGAGAATGCTGGGTCTTCAAGCAGGCCGGCAAGTTAAATGCCGAACACAAGGGAAGGAAACACCAAGTGAAGACGAGGATGAGCCTCGCCAGCCGAACACTGGGGGACAAAAAAATTCCCACCAGAAGTCAAAACAGTAAACATGATCTACGCGACTCACATACTAAAGAGAAGGCGCAAACGCGCACTGAGAGACGTATACGCTGTAGAGCCCTTCGCCCCCAAATTCAACCCCTGGTCGGCCTGCCCGATCACCTTTGATCACAGGGACCGCCTGACTAGTATCCAGCACGGAGGATCGGCTGCCTTGGTGCTCGACCCAATAATTGGTGGATACCATCTCTCTCATGTCCTCATGGATGATGGCAGTAGTCTTAATCTTATATATCAGGACACTATTCGCAAGATGGGGATAGACCCATCCAGAATCAGCCAAAGTAACACCACCTTTAAAGGAGTGATACCAGGCGTTGAGGCCGGCTGCAGAGGCTCCCTTGTATTAGAGGTGACATTCGGTTCTCCCGACAACTTCAGAAGCGAAGAATTACTCTTTGACATCGCTCCCTTCCGAGGCGGTTATCATGCATTACTCGGAAGAACGGCCTTCGCTCGATTCAAAGCAGTACCGCACTACGCCTACCTTAGACTCAAGATGCCTGGTCCACATGGCGTCATCACTATTAGCAGAAACACAGAGCGTTCCTTACGTGCGGAAGAGTATGTTGCGGCTCTAGCAGCCGGACAGTAAGCGACCTCTCCTATCAGAATGCATGATCGGTCGTTAAGACCACGAACATGGTTAGACGAGTCCGATGCGCTACCGTTGGTAACAGCCTAGATAAACCTGAGCTGAGTGCTATACATATACCCCTATAGATGGCACCGGGGCTGCAAACATGTAATAAAGCCCACAATTCAGCTTGATCTTATTAACATACCAATGTCTCACATTTCTACTATCCATTGAGAATAACCAACTTTTCACATGCTTACGCCATACTCTTTTACATGAGTTTTCCTTTTTACAGACACCATTCGTGTGACACCCTTCCAGGATACGACACAAGGAGACAAAGGCGCAGACGTGCAGCAGGGCCTCGCTCAAAGGTTTCTCTTTAGATTAAGCCCCTGTGTAAACCTTCTTTACTGTCTCTTGTTGCTTGACATCCCACGGGTATTCAATACACCCACAGGGGATACTGGCGTTCTTGGCATTTCGCCACGACAGGTTAATGCCCGTACATGGAAATACAAGATTCATAATCGAGGGCGTTACTCAGCCCAGTATATGTTATAAAGTCCGAATACCTTCAGGAGTGTTCGGCGTCGCGAGTTTGGCCTTATATGCATCATCTCTGAATCATGTCTTTGGTGAAATATTGGGTTTGCCAGGCTCCTGGGTTTGCTGCCTTACGTTCCGTTCTATCGGCTAAGGAGGCCAAAGGAGAACTATTGCGATTGTGCCCTAGTTATTCCGGATGAGCACCTTAGTAGAGAAAGCCAAAAACTGACTGTCATGATACAGCGAGAGACTGGTCAACCACTCGAGGACTCATCGGAATCTTTGGGATTCCTCCGCATTAACGAAGGACCGTTTCCCGGTCATGTACATACATGCCCGTATCCGGATGCACGCGAAGGTACCAGAGGCTACATAATAGCCCCTCCGTCAAACTCCTATGGCTAAGTGAAAGTGTTAAAGCTATATAGTCCGGTTGCCTAGTTCGACATGCGATCACCTCCTTAATGGACCAAGACATTGGATCAAGTGTGATTACGCACATTTTCATGAACACCCCCGCATTATATGCGTGGGGGCTGAAGCCAACGACTACTAACTTTCAGGTTATACACCTACAGCAAACGGCCGCACAGGAGACACTATAACACCTTCGGGCGAAAGTATAAACATAGCCTTTATAATTAAAATAGAATTGTTTTTACAACTGAACGACTTGTCACTCAAACATGACACTCTTCAAGCACTGCACCTCTATTAAACGGGCACCTTCTATGACCTGCTCAAAATAGTGCTCGGCTGGGTCCTGGCTTCCTGTCGGACTCGGGGTTGCAATGCTGGTGGCCTCCATATCCGCCCAATATGTTTTAACACGGGCAAGAGCCATCCGTGCACCCTCTATGCACGCCGACCTCTTCATGGCATTGATTCGTGATACGGCGCCAAGGAATTGTCGCACTAAACCAAAATAACTACCCGGCCTTGGTCCCTTTGGCCATAGATGGTCTATTACAGACCTCATTGCAATACCGGACAACCTATGGAGCTCAGCCATAGCGGCCATCCTCTCACTCAATGGCAGCGGGCGCGTTGGAGCACTGAATTGCGACCAGAACAACCTCTCTATTTCATTATCTTTCTGATCCTTGAAGAACTTGATTGCATTAGTCATACTTTTTGCTAGATCCGCATACGCGTCTGCAGCGCTCCAAGACTGATCCAGAGGAGCATACTTTGGATCTCCGAACTTCATCTGTAACAAATAGGGGCTTCCAGCCGCAATGTCTCCGGCCTGTCGAAGCTCCTCCCGCGCAGCTCTAATTTTAGAACACGTGTCCTTGGCCGCATCCAGGGCCTTCTTCAGGTCAGCCGACTTCGCCTGATTCTCCTTTTCGAGGAGATCATACCAGCCGGCGATGTCCCTCAGCTCCACAACCATCTCGGCTATTTTATCTTTGCTTCGGTGATGAGCAGCCTGTTTGGCTCTCAAATCTTCGACCGCCTTTAGGGCAGCCACATTGCTAGCCTGGGCTTGTTCCTTGGCTAGGGCAAGTTCCTCTCTGAGTGCCTCTACGGCAGTAGCTCCGCCTGCAGCCAAAGCATATCATATTAACATTATGCTCCTCTTAATATTTCCTAAACAAATGAGAAAAAAAGCACATACTCTGTGACTCGTCAAGCTGCTTGTTTACAAGTGTGATGTCGGTGTCCACCACATCAATCTGTCACCTCAGTTCGGCGAATTCAGCAGTCCGGTCTACCGCCGGACCCTTAGCCACCTGCGCATGAATGCAGTGCGATCATTACTTGGGAGTGTGATCCTCCGTTTGCCGCCTAGGGCTGGCAACCAGAGTCTCAGGGGCTACTATCTATACGGAGCACACCTAGCGCGTGTGGTACAACCGAAAAATTATGCGTTTCACTGTGTACCTTAAAGCCTTTGAGCAGGCTCGTAAAAGTTTCATTCAACCCGCTTGAGGCGGACGAAATCTTCTCAAACACCGTACCCATTAACGTATGGTGATCCTCCGAGAGAGCAGCTTGCTACAGAAGGCCCGTCAGTGTGTCCGCCCGGGCGCCGGACTGTCCCGGACCCTTCCTATTGCCCTTCGTGGGAGCCGAACACTCCGAGCTCAGGGCGGCCGAAGTGTTAGCTTCCGGCCTTGGCGGATCTGGACTCCTCCGTGACGACTCCTCAGGGTCGCCCGACCCATAGGGCGGAGAGGCAGGTGGGGTTTCACTCTCCATCATCTCCGTAAGAAGATCCCCCAAAGACGAACTCTGTTGAGAAGAGCTACTAGCCGGACTGCAAAGGATAGATCCTGGTTATTGTTCTCGGAGGAGGAAGCAATAGCTTTTTATTTGCGATTAACTTACAGCTCGGTGGAGGGCTGGCCCGTTTGTGGGCATGGTGCGGTGTGGACGCCCTCCGGGGCAGGGCCCCCTGGTGAAGTTTTCTTCCCTTGTCTAGGCACCTCTGTTTCCAAGTCTTTGGAGGTGGCCCTCTTCTTCCCGTGGGAGGAGGAAACCTTAGATTCCCCTCCCCGATTATCCTCCTTCGTGGAGACAGTAGTTCCCCCGGTTTGGATGTGCAATGTGTGAAGCTCGGCTTCTCTATTCTTCCCTTTGTCTTTCCCCGAGGGCACTTAACTTAGCGCACATCTAAGCATCCTGGCTATCACAGGACTAGGCGAGCCTTCGGGAAGTGGGGCTGAACACTTGATCCTCTCCGCCTTGCTGAGCCAATCCTAGCCACGGACAATTTTCAGAATAATGTTGTGATAAATATAAACGAAGTGTTCGGTTACAGGGTTACTTACCTAGGTATCTGGGCGGTTGCAGCTCAGGCCCGCATCCTCGGTGGTATCCGGACACTTTACTCGTGGTCCGAAGAATAACCTATACATCCCTTCGAGCGTCATGCCGAAGAAGTGCTGAATAGTTCGCGGACCTTCCTGGTTGAACTCCCACATCCGGAGAGGTCGACGTTTGCACGGCAGGACCAGTCGAACTAGCATTACCTGAATTATTCGGACAAGACTAATATCCCTCTCAAGAAACTCCCGAATGCGGCTCTGCAATGTCGGTACGTCATTAGCAGGCCCCCAGTCCAGTCCCACGTTGGCCCACGATGCCAGTTGAGGTCGAGGGCCCGAGCGGAAGGCGGGGGCAGCCGCCCATTTTGTGCCTCGGGGAGCTATGATGTAGAAGCACCTCCGTTGCCATAGATCGGACACCTCCGGGAAGGAACCCTCTGGCCATGGGGCATCAGCGTTTCTGCTTATTGCAGCTCCTCCGCACTCCGTGTGTCACCCCTCGATCACCTTCGGCTTTACATTGAAGGTCTTGATCCATAAGCCGAAGTGTGGGGTGATGTGGAGGAAGGCTTCGCAGACGATGATAAATGACAAGATGTGAAGGATGGAATCTAGAGCTAGATCGTGAAAATCTAGCCCGTAATAGAACATGAGCCCTCTCACGAAGGGATCAAGAGTAAAGCCTAAGCCTCGGAGGAAGTGAGAAACAAATACAACGCCCTCGTTGGATTCGGGAGTGGGGATGACCTGCCCTGGAGCAGGAAGCCTGTGCTTGACGTTGGCGATTAGATATCTGGCCTCCCTGAGCTTCGCAATGTCCTCCTCTGTGACAGAGGAGGCCATCCACCGGCCTTGAAGGTTGGATCCGGACATGATTGAAGATCTGAAGTGCCTAAGCTTGAGCCTCGGGTGTTGGAACTCGAGATGCGGAAAGGCGCAAGCGTGGTAAGAGAGAGATAGGCCTCGACCCCTCTATAAAGGGGGTGAATATCAAGCGTCCTCAATGTAACCGTTTGGGACTTGCCTAAAAACACGGAGTCATGCCAACAGGCGTAGTTGGGTTACTCGCACCCGTATTGATGAGAATCTCGTGATAAGGGGGACACGATCTCTGATTCGACAAGGCGTGCGAATAAAACCGCCTTGCAGTGCATGTCGTGGCAGGTTGAGAAAAACGGTTCGTATTAAATCAAGCCGCGACATAAGGACATGCTGTGAAAGATTGTCAGCAGATTAGATTTGTAAAGTATTGTGCTCTCTACGGTGGTGTGTGGAAATTATTTTGCAGAGCCAGACACAATCCTTGTGTTCAAAATCTTCTACGGAGTGTTCGGAGATGGAACCCGCCTTGCAATGCCGAAGACAATCTGCGCGCCGGACTAATCATCATTGAAGCCTGGTTCAGGGGCTACTGAGGGAGTCCTGGATTAGGGGGTATCCGGACAGCCGAGCTATATACTTTGGCCGGACTGTTGGACTATGAAGATACAAGATTGAATACTTTGTCCCATGTCCGGATGGGACTCTCCTTTGCGTGGAAGGCAAGCTTGGCGATTCGAATGTCAAATATCCTTCTCTGTAACCGACTCTGTGTAACCCTAGCCTCCTCCGGTGTCTATATAAACCGGAGGGTTTAGTCCATAGGACAAGAATAATCATAATCATAGGCTACCTCCTAGAGTTTAGCCTCTACGATCCCGTGGTAGATCAACTCTTGTAATACTCATATCATCAAGATCAATCAAGCAGGAAGTAGGGTTTTACCTCCATCGAGAGGGCCCGAACCTGGGTAAAACATCGTGTCCCCTGCCTCCTGTTACCATTAGCCTTAGATGCACAGTTCGGGACCCCCTACCCGAGATCCGCCGGTTTTAACACCGACACCCATCTCCATGAGTTGCAAGTACATCTAATTTTTTTGGTGTTTTGTGTTCCATATCCATAACTAAAGATAGAGAACAACTTAGAACAAGAAATGAAACTACTTAGTGATAAAGCAAACAAGCACACACAAGAATATTCATCCCACGCTATTTCTCCCCTGCAACGGCGCAAGAAAAAGGTCTTGATAACCCACAAGTATAGGAGATCATTTGTAGCCTTCTTTGTTTGTATCCTTCTTCGATAAATAAGAGTGTCGAACTCAATGAGGAGCTAAAGGTAGAACAAATATTCCCTCAAGTTCTATCGGCCACCGATACAACTCTACTCACACTTGACGTTTGCTTTACCTAAAACAAGTATGAAACTATTTTGCGAGAATAAACTACGAGTACTTTGCGAGAATAAAACTATGAAAAAATTTCAAGGTAATAAAAGTGGATATCTTTTGTCAACAAGAAAGTCATTTGTCCCTGGGCAATCGATAACAAGTGTCAGTAATCATTCTTGTAATTTTATATGAGGGAGAGGCATGCTAACATACTTTCTCTACTTGGATCATATGCACTTATGATTGGACCCCTAACAAGCATCCACAACTAGATGGGAGGAGAGTTTCCGCTCCTTCTTATTCTTCCTTGGCCTCCCCCTAGATGGGAGGAGAGTTCCCCCTCTGGTCCATGGCCTCCATGGAGGCGAGGGGCGAGAGACTCTCCGAGATTGGATCTCCCTCTCTGTTCTCTTCTGTTTCGCGTTCCCCAGATCTGGCCCTTCGCCGTTTCTTAAATTCTCAAAGATCCGTAACTTCGATTGCGCTGAAATTTTTACACAATTTTTTCCATAAATTATCTTTCTTGCGCCAGAAGAAGGGCCCCAACCGACTTTTGAGAAGGGCATAATACACCTAGGCGTGCCAGGGGGATGTCCAGTGCGCCCTGGTGGGTTGTGGTCACTGTGGGCCCCCGTTTACGTTGATTCCAAGTCCCAAAAATCACATATATTCCAAAATAATTTTTCATAAATTTTTATCGCGGTTGGACTTCCTTTGATATGGATTTTCTATGAAAAAAACATGCAACAAACAGGAACTGGCACTGGGTACTGGATCAATACGTTAGTCCAATAAATCATATAAAATGTTGCCAAAAATATGTGAAAGTAGTATAATATTGGCATAAAACCATCAAAATTATAGATACGGCGGAGATGTATCACTCGATGTTAGAATTTCATCAGATTCACCGTCACTAGATGAAGATGAGGGACGTTGAAGTACCTTGGTTCCTCTTGCCATGAGGTAGACCGCAGAAGATGATGGGGCAAGATCAGGTTCTCGAGACTTGAGGGAATAGCTAAAGTCAACAAGCGAGGGATCTTGATGAGTGTAAGCTGATGAGTGTAAGCTCCTTTATAGACATTAGAGATCCTGTCCCAAATAAGCTTTGCAATGCAAAGATGGTTGATGCGAAAGTGAATCTTCGCGATGAACAGTGAGTTGTGGACCATCACTGAATTGGTATTGACCGACATCTGCAAGATGGTGGATAGTTCGTGTAATCGAAGATGGGGCACGTAGCGAACACCTTGATCATACATGCGGTCGACATAGCTAAAACTCCAGGTGGTTAAACCAAAATCAAATAGAACACGGGAGTACCTTGCTCTTATACCAATTGAAAGCGCGGGTTTACTCCCAGAGGGGGGTGAATGGGAGATTTTTTAAAATTTGTGATGAATTTGACGAAGAATAGAGTGAAGAAATAGAAACGAGGACAAGACTAATTCATCACAGAAACATAGAGCATGCATGCAAGATAGATGTGAATGAAAAACATGCAATCATACATGCATTAGCCTTGCATAAGTTGACCTGAAGAAATAAGAAACATCATGATGAAAGTCTTCAGTTCAAGTTCTTCAGAAAGATAGATCACATATTATTTAGCAGCAAAATAACTTAAAGCAAGTGGGTGAGGAATTTGAAACCGGGTAGGCTCAGTGAAGACACGATAATTTGGTATAATTAGTTCTAGTTGATGTATCAACTGTATGCCTGGTCGAGGCGATTGAGTTGAACTCCGAAGACACTTAGTCTCCATTGTATTCCTCTCGAGCTAAGGTCACAGCAGACGTCGCCCAATCACTCGTGGTAAGTCTTCAAGGTAAACTTTAAAACCTTAGCAGACTTGTTCACCGGCACGCCACAATTACTGTTGGGTGCTCAGAACATGACGCCTAACCGTTAGAAAAATGACAATCTACAAAGGTAACGGGCGTCGGTTCACACATATCAAACTCTTAAGTGATGCTCAGTCACTTTGGCTCTGTTTGGGTTTTTCTCACTTGGGTTTCTCACAAAGTCGTCCGAGAAAGGGTTTCTCTCAAATGACAAGTGTCAAGTTCTCTCTAGAGTAGCCAACCAACACGTGGTTGTAGGGGGCGGCTATTTATAGCTATCGGGCAACCCAACATGTAATGTCATAAATGTCCCTTCAGACATGACTGTTGTCAGAATAAGGATCCACTCGACTGCTTGCACTCAGCGCAGGAATGGTCAGAAATTTGTACTCTCAAATTAGTCGGGTCACTCAATTTTCTCACGTTAGGCGGATCGCATTGGCTAACTCTTAACTCCTCGGTCTGATCAAATTCATGAGTGACCAGAAGAACTACGTCTCTGTCACTAGCAAATTCATCAGCACTACCAGAGATTTCCAAAGGCTTCACTCAAAGCGGTAGGTTGTGGATAGGTTTGAGCATCACTTCGGAAATATGATATGTGTATACCTAGACCCCTTCAATAGTATGGCTTTTCCTATAACTCAAATAATAGGAAAATAAACTAAGAAACAAAGTCTTCAAGCTTCCAATTATTCACTTCAATTTCCTCACAAACCGTACCAAATTCTTCATTTGAAAAAACTACATTTTTAGGGCTCATCTTTCTTCGGCTAAATGAAATCTTCAGGGACAATATCTCATGTATATACTTACAAACACATTAGCCTCATAACCCATTTGTTTTCAATACTCCAAACCACTAAGGGGTAACTAGTCGCACTTACAATCTCCCCCTTTTTGGTGATTGATGAAAAATTGGTTAAGTTTTCAATGGGAATAAAAAAAGTGTAAGAATAGAGGAACTTGTTCGCACACAAACATGTCATCGTGTACCCTCAATGTCGAGGGTGATGCACCGCAGCTCAAGTCGAAGGAGACTCATCCGGAAGCGCGGTACGCAAGCAATCCGGCGGGTGCTTTTATAGACCCGAAACCCCACACGCCTGGGAGGGACCATTTCAGGGCACACGGCGGCTATGGGCTGCCTTAGGTCGACCTGATCGCCCCTAGGGCCTCGAGGTTTGCCGCCCTGCAACAAGAAGAACACACGAAGAATGAGGAAGAAGAAGAACTAGGGTTAAGGAGAAAAGATAAAAGATAAAAAGTGGTAGATGAATTGATCGATTGTGTGTGGTTGTTCAATCAGCCGTCGCCTCTCATCTATTTATGAGGCGGCTGGACTTCCCGTACAAGAAAAGGACTCCAAATCATGACCAAATATTTCCACAATTAAGCAAACTCGGATTTAGGTAAGTCTGGGACAGTAGTTTGGTTTTTATATGGGCCACATGCCACAAATGACCTCGGATGAAGATTAGCCCAAAAGCAAATTTGGCCATTTCGACAAGACAAACAACTTTCATGTTGGACATTTTTTGATCAGAAACCATCTTGAGGGGGGTTTCGGCTATTTTCCAAAGTCTGCAGCAGAAAAATCCAAAACCCGGCAAACAACCCCGGAGTGTCCGGCAGTCCTCGGAGAAATCCAAAACCCGGATGATCATTCCCGGAGTGTCTGGCCATCCTGATGCATCCGCGCATTTTAGGCTCTAACTTTTGCATAAGAACTAGGATTCGGATGAAATTTATATCAAAATCGACCATTTCGACGAGACGAAGACAATTCATGTAGATCGTTTTTCCATTTGAGGTCTTCTTGGGGGCTTAATCGGCCAAACTATACTCAGAATATAAGATCTTATTACTTTGAGCATAGTTTCGGCCTTCGAGATGAAACCGGACGGCGATGGCCCAAACTTTAAAGATGTTCTTATGAACAATATGGAACTCTTTCATGTAGATCACTTCTCCATTTGAAGCCATCTTAAATAAGTTCTTGACCGTGCCAAAATCTGGTGTCAACTCATGCCCCCTGTTTTTCGGCAAAGCTTGTGTGCCGAAAAATAACTTGCACATAGCTTGCTCTGAGTACGATGTCAACAGTCCATCGGCCATTTGTATGTGCTTAGGACGATAAGTATATATCGGCCATTGCTTGTTTGAACCTCTTGATACAACTTGGATGAAAACTTCTCAACTTATATAACAATCTGATGATAAGGTTCCATAGATATGTATCTCAAAGCCATCCTCTAAACCATATTATTCACTCTTTCGCTAGGATTTTGCAGATAATCAAGAATGAACTTCATCCAATCCTTGCTTTGCCTGCATAAAAGTTTCATTAGTGGCCGAGGTCGTGAGCTCCAATTCGGCCTTACCTATGTTGGCAAGAATAAGTATCGGTTATTGGTAGATGTGCAATACACCATGACAGACATGGTAGCCGGATGCTTGCTGTGGCAACTCTCTCCAATTGTCATGCATAGATATATGAAGGATATTAAAGCAACCCAAGGTAAATTTTGCATCTAGACATATCCCAAGATAAACTATAAGTGATTCGTCAAAACAGTGATAACCCTTGGATATTTGTTGCACTACTCATAACGAATCACCGAAAACCTCAATATGTATAGCACATGTAGCAAGTAAAAGATTCAAGCTGAATAACAATGCATATTCGGCTTTGATTAATCGTGCATAAAAATATTCTAAGCGGCATGAGGCTTCAAAAATAGTACCATAAGGAGATATATAAACAACACCAACACTTTGGCCATTGCTACAAATTGAACCATCAAAATATAATCTCCATAGTACTAGAGATACAAAGCTAATATCAATATTATGCATGTCATTAATCCGATTTTCAGTAATAAAACCAGCTACGATTTGGCCTCTTATAGATCTCAAAGGTGCATAAGCCAAATCATGTCCAAACAAAGTATAAGCGCACTAGCCAATTCTACAACTATGAATTGGTCTATGCAAGATATATTCAATGACATCGGTCATGATGTCTCAACTCCATTCAATCAATAATATAGGCATACATATAAATTTCCATGAGCACGTACCTTATCTCGCTCTCCAATCGAACTAAGGACGATTTTAGAGTACTACACCGGCCATGCATTGACATAATCTTAGGATGATAGATAAATATCGTCCATTACCATGTGAACTTCATTCAAAGCACATATAGCCGAAATAAACAAATCAAGTATTTTGGCCCTTTGGATCAGCAACAAACTTGTAGCTAATCAAATGTATAGTGACTTGGTAATTGCATCCACGGATTAAAATAATCCCATTGAGGGTTGCCAATCATACCTGATGACGAATTCCATGGCATAGGCGTTAATGGCATAGTTGAAGAATATGGACAATGTGTAGACCGAAGTTGCTGAAACCTTTGGCTTGGTCCTTCATAGTTTTCAATCTTTTCCTTCTTCACTTTTGCCGCACTTCTTGTAATGGAAGCTTGCACATAATTCTTATTTTGAGCACTTCCTTTGGGAACCCTGCCATGTTTCTTTCTTTAATTTCTTGTGCACTAAGTTTTTGTAATTTCTTCTTTTGCCAATATGATCAGCCGAGTGGGCATTTCGGCTGGATTCTGTTTTGACCAATGTCAATTCTTTTTTGGCCTTGTGCACCCTCAACTTCTTTTCTTCAGATTTGGCACTTTTATTTTTAACAATTGATTGCTCCAATTCTTTGCCTTTTGTAGCCAATGTCAACACTTTAGTTGGCTCTTTGTTATTTGAGATCAAATCTAAAGTAGCACACTTACGACCATCTTTCTTGACCCGGTATACTTGATTGACCACCTCTTTCTTAGTCCATGGGGTCCGGACCAATTCCTTATGATTGAAACGGTCTTTAACATGTGATTGTTCAAATGTTGATATTTTTGGAGCTCCATAATGTTGGTGATATGGTATAAATAAGATGTATAATGCGCCCTTGTATCATACATGTCCCATGATGGATATATATTTACATGAGCATAGGGAGGTATCCACGACATTGGCATTGGCGGCCCAAAATAAGCATATGAATATGTTGCATTTAAACTCTCGCTTTGCCAATACGGATCCACATATTTGTGCCTTGGGGGGATCTTGATTTCTTTGCATGATTTGGATGATAAGCATTCTTCTCTTCACTCTTCCTTTGATATTTATCCAATAGTTCAGCGAAGGTGATTTTTGATCTCTTACACTTGCGCTTATTACGACCTTTGTTTTCTTTTGGTTTGCTTTCCTTGATCATTGGATTTGCTTGTTGCCCTCGAGTCCTTGGCATCTTCATTGTAGCTTCGATGGAATTCTTTACCTCAAGATTATGTTCATTATGCTCTTCAACAGCTTCTTTACTTGAAAGCTTGATACCATCACCTGCAGTTTTTACCTTCTCTTTAAATGGATCGGCTTGAAGCAGCCGATGCAAAACCTTTTTGCCATCGGGACCAATCAGAATATACTGGTCATCTCTTGGTGTTTCAACAAACTTCAATCGTCCTTTTTCAATGACCGATTTAACTATTTGATGAAACATGTTGCAATCCTCAAAATTATGCTTGGATGAATGATGCATCTTACAATACATTCATCCTTGGATTGATGGATGAACATGGTGATCAAGAATTGTAATGTAATTATTTTTTAGCAGCAAATCAAATATTTGATCACACATGCTTGAATTGAAGGTATACTTCTTGTTTTCTAGCTGATCTTGCTGTGTGAACGGCTTTGGAGATAAGCAAACGAATGGTTCAGATTTGAAATCTCCCCATTCGGCTATGCATTGTATTTTCCACTCTATCTCCGATGTCTTTGGATAAGATATTATATTAGCATCGGTTTTCTCAATAGAATTTAACCTTGGCTTTAAATTTCTGAAACAAAGATATTTAGAACATACATGTCTTAGTTGAGACCAAGCAAGCCAAGTATGAAATAAGCAAAGCTACCCAACTAGATATGAACTTTAGATAAAGCAACGGGGAAAGCTTTGGCTGTAACAATAAGTCATTATTGGTCTTTATAAATGGCGCAATGGGTTGACCGATATGTTCTATAACAATTTTATTGCTAACAGGTAAATTACCATTCTTCATTGGTCTTTCAAAATTACTTAAGAAGATTTTTTAATAGATGCATCAACAATAAAGTTTTGACCAAATCTGAAAATAGGTAAATTACTTGCTAAACATACCTCTTCAAATATGTTGGGACAACATGATGGTGGTGTGACTTGAACAATATCTTGCTTCATCTTTGGGTGTCTCCTCAACGCCTCTTCATCATCTTTTTCCTGATTCCGTGCATCATTACACTGAAGGTTTTTGTCGGCCGAACTTTGTTCTGCTACTCTTTCTTGTCCTTGAAGCTTGTCAATTTCTACGGCACCAAACTCATAGGGTAGGAAGTAGGTTCCATTAACGTCAGAAAAATCAAGCACCATTGTTTTCCTATGCTTGCCATGCCCTTTCTCACTAATGCTTGCTCGTTGGATTTGATGGATTCAGAATATATACTACTTGATTCGGTTTTTCAACCAAAGCACTTTCATGTTCCGAATCATCCTTCTTTTCATTGATACTACCAATTGGCAATGCTTCTTTTACCTCAGCCAATTCTTTTTCTATTTGTTTCTGGCGGCGAGCGGCAAAATTGGCTTTAAGTTTTTCTAAATTTTAGACCACTCCGGATATGATTGGCCCCCAATGCTTTTAGATTCTTTCGGCAATGACACAAGGGTGTTGCCGAAATTTTGCAATTGTGTAGGGGGTGTATAAAATGATGTAGTACTAGGTGAAGGCATATGCATTGTTGTAAAACCATATTTTTGCTTGCCAATTTTATCAATTGGCAAAGATTCATATTTTTTGCAAAACTCTAGCTTTTATTGCGGCATAATCAGGAAATAGCCATTTTTCATGTTGTTCAAGGCAAATGGCACAAATCCTCTTATTCTGGGCTAAACTCTTCAATGCGGCCACCACAACCACATCTTCTACAATACTTGGCACAACCGCTCCTGTAAAATTTACATTTATTCGGCTATGACCAGAAAGGTGTGAAGCCGAATTATGAGCATCTACAGTTATTTATGGTGACTGAAAAATTACTAACATGAGGTGTAGCATATGACGGTTGAGAGTACCTGGTCAAATAGCTAGTAGTAGCATGGAAAATTCTCTCATTCATCGGCAAAGTTGGATTCACATATTGCAAATTAGTTGCCGATGAATAAAAGGGTGAAACACTTTCTTGTATGCTATTGGAAATTTTAACATGAGGTGTTTCAAATTGATTACCTAAACCCATCATGTTGTTCATCGGCATAACGGTTTCTGGGGTTGCCGATGAATTAGAGTTGGAGTACATATGGTGCATGTTACTAGTATCATAAGAAGTTGAAGCATTACTTTGAATCAGGCTTTGCACGTAATTAGATGCATGATTAAAAAAACTAGGGCTGGCCGATAGAGTATACTCATTGAACATTCTAGTAGTACCATATGAATTATTTGCATCTACAGTAGGGAATTGGGAATTCATATTACCTTTGTAGATTGCAAACCCTAGATGAGGTCTCTTCATAGCGAGAATGGGATGGAGGCCGTTGTCGGTGTCAAAACTGGCGGATCTCGGGTAGGGGATCCCGAACTGCACGTCTTAGTCTAATGGTAATAGGAGGCGGGGGACACAATGTTTACCCAGGTTCGGGCCCTCTCGATGGAGGTAATACCCTACTTCCTTCTTGATTGATCTTGATGATATGAGTATTACAAGAGTTGATCTACCACGAGATCGTAGAGGCTAAACCCTAGAAGCTAGCCTATGGTTATGATTGTTGTTGTCCTACGGACTAAACCCTCCAGTTTACATAGACATCGGAGGGGGCTAGGGTTACACAGA
The DNA here is from genome assembly GCF_018294505.1 of Triticum aestivum. NCBI lineage: Eukaryota > Viridiplantae > Streptophyta > Magnoliopsida > Poales > Poaceae > Triticum > Triticum aestivum. Next base: position 718,134,179 of record NC_057801.1, read on the forward strand.
GTCAGTTACAGAGAAAGGAATCTTCAGATCCGAATCGCCAAGCTTGCCTTCCACGCAAAGGAGAGTCCCATCCGGACAAGGGACGAAGTCTTCTGTCTTGTATCTTCATAGCCCAACAGTCCGGCATATGCATATAGTCCAGTTGTCCGAGGACCCCTTAATCCAGGACTCCCTCAGTAGCCCCTGAACCAGGCTTCAATGACGATGAGTCCGGCGTGCAGATTGTCTTCGGCATTGCAAGGCGGGTTCCTTCTCTGAATACTCCAAAGTTGATCTTGAACATAAGAATCGTGTCCGGCTCTCCAAAATAAATTCCATATACCACCGTAGAGAACATAATGTTTTCACGAGTCCAATCCGCTGACAACTTTTTATGACACGACATTATGTCATTATCCAGCCATTATTTCGTTTTTCCAGCCTGCTACCTCACGTTTCACGAGGCGGTTTTATTGGCACGGCTTGTCAAAGCGGAGATCGTGTCCCCTTATTACGGGATTCTCGTCAACACGGGCGTGGGTAACCCAACCGTTCCGTTGGTATGATTCCTTGGGAATAGGCATATTTTAAGGCGACGTAGGGGACGCTTGATATTCGTCACCTCTATAAAGAGGCCAGGACCTGTCCTTTTTTCCTCTACGCTAGTCCCTTCCTCCCCTCCTACCTCGAGTTCCAACACCCAAGAGTCAATCCGATCGCTTCGAGCTTCCAGCCATGTCCGAACACAGCCTTCAAGGTCGATGGATGGACTCTTCTGTCATAGAGGAAGACATCTCGAAGCTCATGGAGGCAAGATATTTGACTACGGAGATCTACCACAGGCTTCCCGCTCAAGGGCAGGTTATTCCTACTCCTAGATCCAATGAGAGGGTCGTGTTTATCTGTCACTTCCTTCGAGGGCTTGGGTTTGCACTCCATCCCTTTGTTCGAGGGGTCATGTTTTATTACAGGCTAGATTTCCACGATCTAGCCCTGGACTCCCTTCTCCACATCTCGGCGTTTATCACCACTTGTGAGGCTTTCCTCCGTATTTCCCCACACTTCGGCTTATGGCTCAAGACTTTCGAAGTGAAATCGAAGGTAATAAATGGGGAACAAGCAGAGTGCGGGGGCGCTTCAATAAGCAAGCTTACCAACTCCACTTGGCCAAAGGGCTCCTTTGCAGAATCTTCTGACTTGTGGCAACGGGAGTGGTTTTACATCACCGAACCCCGCAGTACAAAGCGGGTTGCCACTCCTACGTTTCGGTCTGGTCCTCCGCCACGGCTCGCATCGTGGATCAACAAGGGGCTGGACTGGGGATCTACAGATGAAGTATGGACCCTGCAAAGCCGCATCTGAAACCTTATTGAGAAGGACACCGGTCTCATGGATCTAATCCAAGTAATGCTAGTCCGCCGGATCCTACCCTGTTAGCGACGCCCTCTCCACATGTGGGAATTTAATCCGGAAGGTCCACGGACTCTTCAGCACTTCTCAAGCACGATGCTCAAGGAGATGTGGAAATTATTCTTCGGCACATGAAAACAATGGTCGGTAACTACAGAAGACATCGGTCTTGACTGCAATCATCCGGATACTCCGATAAGTACTCCATCCTCGAACACGACCTAGTCAAATTATTCATGACAACATACTAATAAAACTATATCCAGCCAGGGCTGGCTAAAGAAGGCGGAAAGAATCAGGTGTTCGGCTCCACTTCCCGAGGATACTGCTGATCCGTTATTAACAAGAATGCTGGCTCCGGTGCCGTATCAAGTGCCGGCAGGGGAAGAAAAGGAGAGGAGTGGGGAGGTCAAAAGTGGCCTTCATACCGGAGGTACGTCACGCACCGTACCCAGCGAAATCAAAACTCCCATGTCGGAGGACGAACGGGGAGGAGAATCTAAAATTCCCTCCCCCCACGAGAAGAAGAGGGCCGCCCCCGAAGACCTGAAGGCAGAGGCCTCTAAGCGGAGGAAAGAATCCCTATCAGGGGGCCCGTATGTGGGAGGCGATATTGCCGCACAGTGCCCACAAGGGGGCCAGCCTCTAACCGAACCATAAGTGAACAAATGTATTTAATAAACATACCCCGTTCTTTTCCTGTTTGTGAAGGTAATATCTGAAATGCATGTTTTGCGGTTCGTCCTATAGCCTCCCTCAACAATCTTCGTTCTCGGGGGATCTTCTTCCGGAGATGATGGAGAGTGAAACGCCGCCTCCTACCTCCCCGCCCCATAAGGCGGACGACCCCGAGGTGTCGTCCCGGAGGATCTCTCCCGATCCACAAAGGAGGATCAGGCCAGAAGGTGACTCTTCGGCCACCCGAGGTCCGGGGTGTTTGGCTCCTAGGGAGATCGACAAAAAAAGCCCCGGACTATCCGATATGCAGCCGGACATATTGACGGGTCTTCTGCGGCAAGCGCCAATCTCAGAGGAACATCGTACGTTAATGGGTACGGTGATTGAGAGAATTTCGTCACCCAAAAGCGGATTGAAAGAAGCCTTTACGAGTCTACTAAGAGGCTTTGCGGTACGTGATGTGACATTTTTTAATTGTACCGTAAACACAAGGTGCACTGTGTATAGTAGCCCCTGAGACTCTGGTTGCCATCCAAACGAGGTGATCAGAGGATCAAAAGATAAATAATCTCAGGTAATAATTTTGCCAATTTGTACACAGGCAGCTGCACCCTCGGCCACTGCCCGGGCTGCCGAATTTGCCGAACTGAAGTGGCAACTTGATGTAGCAGATGAGTACATCACGCTCATGAACAAGCGGCTTGACGAGGCGCAAGGTATGTCTTTTGGGCGGTCAGTAACTATAAATAGGAGCAAGATGCTGGAATTTATAATATGTTTGACTGCAGATGGTGCTGCTGCCGTGGAGACCCTTCGGGCTGAGCTTGCCCGGGCCAAGGAGCAAGCTAGGATAAGCAACGCAGCTACCAAGAAGGCAGTAGATGAGTTAAAAGCCGAAGAGGCTTCTCATCACCTGAGTGAGGAGACAATATCCAACATGGCGCTTGAGCTAAGGGATGCCGCTAGCCGATACGAACTTCTTGAGAAAGAGAATCAAGCAAAAACAACTGACCTTGAAAAGGCCTTACAAGCGGCAAAGGAAACCCGGTCCGAGGTCAGAGCGGCACGGGAGGAGATCGGGCAAGCCGGGGAGATCGCGGCTGGGAAGCTGTTTTTGTGGCGAACTAAGTTCGGCGATCCGAAGTATGCCCCGCTTGATGAAATGTGGAGTTCTCCGGACGCATATTTGGACCTGTCAAAGAGTGTTGCTGATGCGATGCAGTTTTTCCAAGCCCAAGAAGGCCATGAAGCGGAAACACTTTTCTGGTCATAGTTTAGAATGCCAAGGCGTCTGTTGCTCTTGAATGAACAGATGGCCGAATGGGCCGAGCTCCACATGATATCCGGACTTGCCATGAAGGTTATCGTAGACCGGCTGTGGCCTGAGGGACCAACTGCAAATAGTTATTTTAGTTTAGTGCAACAGCTTACTCATGTGGTGCCGCATATCGACGCTGTCCAGCGGTCAACGTGCATAGAAGGTGCACGGATGACCCTTGCCCATGTGAAGACATACTGGGCGAAGATGAAGGCCACCGATATTGCAGCCGGGGGTCCACCCGAGGGTCAGGACACACCAGATCACTATTTTGAATAAGTGTTAGAGGGTGCCCGCTTGATAGAGGGTCAGTGCTCGAAAAATATTATGTTCGAGTAACATGTATCCGGATTGTAAAAACAATGCTTATGATAATGAAGGATGTGTTTATACTTTTGCTCATAAAGTATTTTAGTGCCTCCTGTGCGACCGTTTTATGTATATATGTATATAACCTGAAAGTTTACAGTCGTCGGCTTCAGCACCCTCGCGTATAACGCGGGGGTGTTCAGAAAATCACTTGATCACACTTGACCCAACGTCTTGGTCCATTAAGGAGGTGTTAGTGCGGCGAACTAGGCAATCGGACTATAGAGCTTTAACACTTTCACTTAGCCATAGGAGTTTGATAGTGGGGCTACTATATAGCCCCTAGTATGTCCGCGTTTATCCGAATACGGCGCGTTTACATACATGACCAGGAAATCGGTCCTTAGTTAATGCGGAGGAATCGCGAAGATTCCGCTGAGTCATCGAGTGGTTGACCAGCTCTCGCCAAATCATGACAGTCAGTTTTCGGCTTTCTCTACTGAGGTGCTCGTCCGGATGAACCAAGGCACAATCGCAGTAGTTCTCCCTTGGCCGCCTTAGCCGATAGAACAGAATGTAAGGCAGCAAACACAGGAGCCGGGCAAACCCAACTATTGACCGAAGACAGGATTCGGAGCTGATGCATATAACGCCAAAACTCGCGACGTCGAACACTCCCGAAGGTATTCGGACTTTTCAATATATATATATTGGGCTGGGTACAGCCCCAGCAATGAACCCTGAATTCAAGGCACGTGCTACGACCCGGTGGGAGGAGAGAGCGCCTATGGTGAGAATATAGTTCTTAAAGCACACTGCTGGCTGCTTCTATAACATCCATCTTAGTATGCAAGTACTGCCGATATCTTTCTTGGGTGTTTTATATGCCAGGAGGGTATGAAATAACAAGAGAATAATAAGAAAAAAGGTTTACACAGGGTCTTAATCTAAACAGAAACCTTGAAACGGGGCCCTGTTGCACGTCTGCGCCTTTGTCTCCGTTGTGTCGTGTCCTTGAAGGGTATATCATGATGGCCTATCTGAAAAAAGAAAGAACCAGGTGAAAGAATCTGGTACGGCCGAGGGTATAGTTTGTTGGTTTTGATGAACCGATAATTGTAGCTTCTTGAGTCCTAATAGGGTCAAGCCGAACGATAGACTTCTGACGTGAAGGGTGCCCCTAGCGCTACCCAAGGAATTTTAAGTGTATATTTATGTATACGGGAGAACAATGACAGTCTTCTTATGGGGCGATCTATTGGGGTAGGGCTGCTAAACCAGCTCAGGTTTATCTGAGCTGCTACACATAGGTGTGCGCCGAACACGTTTGGCTGTGTCTGCGGTCTTGAGGACCGATGAGGTGCTTGGCTTGAAAAGGCCACTTCATGCTTCGGCTACTAGAGTCGCCACGTATTCTTCTGTACGAAGAGAACGCTCCGTGTTTCCGCTGACCGTGATAACGCCACGTGGTCCAGGCATCTTGAGTTTAAGATAAGCATAATGTGGGACTGCATTGAAACGAGCAAAGGTTGTTCGTTCGAGTAGTGCATGATAGCCACTTCGGAACGGAGCAATGTCGAAGATTAGCTCTTCGCTAGGAAAGTTATCGGGAGAGCCAAAGACAACATCCAATGTTAGAGAGCCCATACAACGGGCCTCTACACCTAGTATTACTCCTTTAAAGGTAGTGCTGCTTTGCTTTATTCTTGACGGGTCTATCCCCATCTTACGGACAGTGTCCTGATATATCAGATTGAGACTACTGCCTCCGTCCATGAGGACTCGAGTGAGGTGGTATCCGTTAATTATTGGGTCGAGCACTAAGGCAGCCGAACCCCCGTGATGGATACTAGTCGGATGATCCCTGCAATCGAAGGTGATCGGACAGGTCGACCATGGGTTGAATTTGGGGGCGACGGGCTCTACAGCATATACGTCTCGGACTGTGCGTTTGCGCTCCTTCTTTGGGATATGAGTGACATAGATCATGTTCACTGTTTTTACCTCCGGTGGAAATTTCTTCTGTCCCCCTGTATTCGGCTAGCGAGATTCGTCCTCATCTTTGCTTTGCAGTCCCTTCCCTTTGTGTTCGGCATTGAGCTTGCTGGCCTTCTTGAAGACCCAACATTCTCTGTTGGTATGATTAGCTGGCTTGTCGGGGGTGCCATGAATCTGGCATGACTTGTCTAGAATTTTATCTAGGTCGGATGGACCATCTCTGCTGCCTTTAAGTGATTTTTTCCATTGACCGGGTCTAGAGCCCCTGAATCCGGCGTTTACTGCTATATTGCCTGGGCTTTCATCATTGTTTCGATGTTTGTTTTTGTTGTGTCGTGGTTTTCCATTTCCATCCCTGACTTCGGATGTGCCAGGATCAGTTCTGCTGCTACGGGCCAACCAGTTGTCCTCTCCCGCATAATAGCGGGTCATGAGTGTAGTTAGGGCCGCCATTGTCTTCGGCTTTTCCTGGCCGAGGTGTCTGGCTAGCCATTCGTCCCGGACACTGTGTTTGAAAGCTGCTAAGGCTTCAGCGTCCGGACAATCGACGATTTGGTTCTTCTTAGTGAGAAATCAATTCCAAAGCTTACGGGCTGACTCTCCGGGCTATTGGGTTATGTGACTTAGATCGTCTGCATCCGGAGGTCAGACATTGGTCCCTTGGAAATTGGCCCTGAAAGCGTCCTCAAGTTCTTCCCAGCTTCCTATGGAATTTTCGGGGAGGCTTTTCAGCCAGTGTCAAGCTGGTCCTTTTAGCTTGAGGGGTAGGTATTTGATGGCGTGGGGATCGCCTCCACGAGCCATGTGGATGTGAATAATAAAGTCTTCTATCGAGACTGCAGGGTCTGTTTGTCCGTCGTATGCCTCGATGTTCACGGGTTTAAACCCTTCTGGAAATTCATGATCCAGCACCTCATCGGTGAAGCACAGGGGGTGTGCAGCACCCCTGTCTTTGGCTATGTCGTGCCGTGGGTCCAACGGTTGTAGTGTTCGGTGTTGGTTCCGAACTGGTAAGTGACCGGCATATTTAGTTTGATGGCCATGATCCTGTGCGGGAACGCGTTCCCTGGATCCATAAATGGACCTGGTTCTGCCGGCCCTTTTGGCCAGGTCTTCACGTAAATCATGTTTCTGGTTCTTGGTTGCGACCTCCCTTCCTTTATGGGGAGGGGGTGCAGGTTTGTGTGCGGATTTGTTAGCCTCTCTGTCTCGACCACGAGGTGGTCGGTCTGGTTGATTGGTTGTATTGTTATTCAGCGGTATGGGTATGATAGCCTCGTTGTCGAATTTGGGCAGCAATTTGCGTTTGGGGTAGCTCTTTGTTTGGCGATTACCGCCGTGTTTTTCCTTAGTGTCGAGCACTTCGTTCCATCTATTGAGCGTATCTTATGCGGCCTTGAGCCGTTGCTTCTGCTTCTTCAAGCTCCTCGCGGTGGAGATAAGTCTCTCGTGGAGGCGCTCTTGTTCCAATTGTTTTTCCGGGATGATGAATGCATCATTATCCAGACTGATCTCCTCTTTGGAGTCAGGTTGATAATTGGTGTCTTCGGCATCGCTGTGATCGAACAGCGGCCCCGGAATGTGTTCGTCGTCTCCTTAACCGTCCTGCTCCATTGCTGGGTTTGCGGGGTCTTCATTGTCTTCGGCGTCGTTCGGGGTGTTATTCCCTTTTGTGCCGGTATCACTGTTTTTGTTATGGCGAGGTTTAGAGCGGCGCCGCTGATTTTGGTGCTTCGGCTCCTTCTCAGGAGGCTGATCCTCAACTGGGTCCTTTTTATCCTCGCCATTGTTTTCTTAGGGTGTGTCCACCATGTATATGTCGTATGAGGGGTGGCTATCCAGCGCCCTGTGGGCGGTGGTTCTTCTCCCGCATCGTCGTCCATACCCATCGATGTCTTCGGAGTCGAAGTCAAGAATGTCGATCAAGTCGTCGACAGTGGCTATCAAGTGGGTGGTGGGTGGGTAACAAAGTTCTTCATCGTCCGCCTTCCACTCAAGCTGGACATAGTTCGGCCAAGAGTCTCCTAACAAGGAGAGATACTTTAATGATTTTAACACATCACCTAGGGGTGATTGTTGAAAGATGTCCGCGGAGCTGAACCCTAAGATCGGCGCCCTATCGATGGGTGTGGATACACGCGGTTCAGAGCCTATGGCCAGAGACGAGTCCGAGGTGCCGATGACACAGGCCTCGTCGGAGGTCATATCTGTGTTCGGCTCTAGCGTCGCTGAGTCTGCGGCCTCTGTGGCAAGGTTGAGCTTCCCGTCCTCGGATGGCGTGCTCTGCTCTAGATCTAGGGCCGAAGCGGTTACATGTGCTATCTTCTAAGCACAGTCCGATGACAGATCTAGGTCACGTTCATCGTGGTGGCAGGGTGCAGCTGTCATGGGCTCGAATCCGTCAAAGATCAAGTCTGTGTGGATGTCGGCGGTGTAGTTCAAGCTTCCAAACCTGACCTGATGGCCAGGGGCATAGCTGTCGATCTGCTCCAGATGGCCAAGCGAGTTGGCCCGCAGTGCGAAGCCGCTGAATACGAAAATCTGTCTGGGAGAAATATCTCACCCTGGACCGCATTGTTGTGGATGATTGAAGGAGCAATCAAACCTTATGGTGACAATATACTGGAACTCTCAATGAAAGCACCAATGTCGGTGTCAAAACCGGCAGACTCGGGTAGGGGGTCCCGAACGGTGCGTTTAAGGCTAATGGTAACAGGAGGCGGGGGACACAATGTTTACCCAGGTTCGGGCCCTCTCGATGGAGGTAATACCCTACTTCCTGCTTGATTGATCTTGATGATATGAGTATTACAAGAGTTGATCTACCACGAGATCGTAGAGGCTAAACCCTAGGAGCTAGCCTATGGTTATGATTGTTGTTGTCCTACGGACTAAACCCTCCAGTTTATATAGACCCCGGAGGGGGCTAGGGTTACACAGAGTTGGTTACAGAGAAAGGAATCTTCATATCCGAATCGCTAAGCTTGCCTTCCACGCAAAGGAGAGTCCCATACGGACACGGGACGAAGTCTTCTGTCTTGTATCTTCATAGCCCAACAGTCCAGCATACGCATATAGTCGGGCTGTCCGAGGACCCCTTAATCCAGGACTCCCTCAACCTTTTCAAAGCTTCATCCTCGGCGGAGTCGTCAAAAAGTGTGTTCGCACACGAACACGTCATCGTGTACCCTCGACGCCGAGGGTGATGCACCGCAGCTCACATCGAAGGAGACCCATCCGGAAGTGCGATACGCAAGCAATCCGGTGGGCGCTTTTATAGACCCGAAACCCTACACGCCCGAGAGAGACCCCGTCAGGGCGCGCGACGGCTATGGGCTGCCCTAAGTCGACCTGATCACCCCTAGGGCCTCGAGGTTCGCTGCCCTGCAACAAGAAGAACAGACGAAGAACGAGGAAGAAGAACTAGGGTTAAGGAGAAAAGATAAAAGATAAAAAGTGATAGATGAATTGGTCGATTGTGTGTTGTTGTTCAATCGGCCGTCACCTCTCATCTATTTATGAGGCGGCTGGACTTCCCATACAAGAAAAGGACTCTAAATAACGTCCAAATCTTTCAACAATTAACCGAACTCGGATTTAGGTAAGTCTGGGACAGCAGTTCGGTTTTTATGTCCCACGGGCCACAACTGACCTCGGATGAAGGTGAGCCCAAAAGTAAACTTGACTGTTTCGACAAGACGAACAACTTTCATGTTGAACGTTTTTTAATCAGACACCATCTTGAGCGTGTTTTCGGACGTTTTCCGAAGTCTCCGGCAGAAAAATCCAAAAACCCGGACAAACAACCCCAGAGTGTTCGGCCGTCCTCAGAGAAATCCAAAACCCGGATGAACATCCCCGGAGTGTCTGGCCATCCTAATGCAGCTGCGCATTTTCGGCTCTAACTTTTACATAAGAACTCGGATTGGGATGAATTTTATATCAAAATCAACCTTTTCGACGAGACGGAAACAACTCGTGTAGATCATTTTTCCATTTGAAGTCTTCTTGGGGGCTTAATCGGCCAAACTGTACTCTGAATATAAGATCTTAGTACTTTGAGCATAGTTTGGCCTTAGAGGAGAAACCGTACGGCGATGGCCCAAACTTCAAAGATGTTCATATGAACAATACGGAACTCTTTCATATAGATCACTTCTCCATTTGAAGCCATCTTAAATAAGTTCTTGACCGTGCCAAAATCTGGTGTCAACAGAACTCCCCCTGAAGATGTGCATATGAAGAATTTGCTTTGGATTGTGAGTGCACATGGCATGTTGAAATTGTGGAGATCTCCCCTTATATCTACGAATCTGATCATGCATGTTCATATGATATGAAGAAATTGAAATGCATGATGAGAATTGGTGTCTGACGAAATACAACATGCATGCACATATATATTGTAGTTAGGATAAAGCATGCAGTTAAAGTGTTTGAGAGAGTCAAGCCACCAACAGTATTTAAGTTACTCATCATAGAACACACCAAAAAAAATCAAGAGTTGCAACTTAAGCAAAAACATCCCAAAATGTAAAGGATCCGCTTGAAGACTAAATCAAATCCCCCCCCTTGTCATCAAATGACGAAAAGAAGATGAAACTGAGAACTAATGCCCCTGAAGAATATCATCTTGAGGAATTCGGAGGAGCGCCAACATTGGCGTCAGGTGTTGGGAAACGTTGCATGCAATTTCAAAAAAAATCCTATGCTCACACAAGACCTATCTAGGAGAAGCATAGCAACGAGAGAGGAAGAGTGTGCCCTTGTTCCCTCGTAGACCAAAAGTGGAAGTGTTTGCTTAATGTGGTTGATGTAATCGAACATCTTCTCGTTTCGACCGATCGAGTACCGAACGTACGGCACCTCCGAGTTCTGCACACGTTCAGCATGATGACATTCCTCGAGCTCTTGATCCAGCAGAGGGTCGAAGGAGTAGATGAGTTCCGTCAGCACGACGGTGTGGTGATGCTGATGGTGATGTGATCCACGCAGGGGTTCGCCTAAGCACCACGAGGAAATGACCGGAGGCGTAAACTATAGAGGGGGGCGCCGCACACGGCTAGAAAAATAATTGATGTGTGTTCTAGCCCCCCCCCCTCGTATATAAAGGAGGGAGGGAGAGGAGGCCGGCCCTAGGCGCGCCCCAAGTAGGAGGAGTCTTACTTGGGGTCCTAGTAGGATTCGCCCCCCCCCCCCTTTCCTTTAACAGAGATGGGAAAGACGGAAACAAAGAAAGAGGGGCGCCCCGCCCCCTCCCCTAGTCCAATTCGGCCTCCTTCCCTGGTGGGGGCGCGCTACCCCTTGTGGGCTGGTGTGCCTCCCTCCTATGGCCCATATGGCCCATATCTTTCCCCGGGTGTTCCGGTAACCCCTCCGGTACTTTGATATGTACCCGATACATTCCGGAACCCTTCTGGTGTCTGAATACTACCTTCCAATATATCAATCTTTACCTATCGACCATTTCGAGACTCATCGTCATGTCCGTGATCTCATCCGGGACTCTGAACAACCTTCGGTCACCAAAACACATAACTCATATAATACAAATCATCATCAAACATTAAGTGTGCGGACCCTACGGGTTCGAGAACTATGTAGACATGACCGAGACACCTCTCCGGTCAATAACCAATAGCGGAACCTGAATGCTCATATTGGTTCCCACATATTCTACGGAGATCTTTATCGGTCAAACTGCTATGTCAACATACGTTATTCCCTTTGTCATCAGTATGTTACTTGCCCAAGATTCGATCGTCGGTATCTTACCCAGTTCAATCTTGTTACTTGCAAGGCTCTTTACTCATTCCGTAATGCATCATCCCACAACTAACTCATTAGTCACATTGCTTGCAATACTTCATATGATGTGCATTACCGAGAGGGCCCAGAGATACCTCTCCGATACTAGGAGTGACAAATCCTAATCTCGATCTATGCCAACCCAAAAAACACCTTCGAATATAACTGTAGAGCATCTTTATAATCACCCAGTTACGTTGTGACATTTGATAGAACACAAGGCATTCCTCCGATGTCCGGCAGTTGCATAATCTCATAGTCAGAGGAATATGTATTCGACATGAAGGAAGCAATAGCAATAAAACTAAATGATCATTATGCTAAGCTAACGGATGGGTCTTGTCCATCACATCATTCTTCTAATGATATGATCTCGTTCATCAAATGACAACACATGTCCATGGCTAGGAAACTTAACTATCTTTGATTAACGAGCTAGTCTAGTAGAGGCATACTAGGGACACGGTGTTTTGTCTATGTATTCACACATGTATCAAGTTTCCGGTCAATACAATTCTAGCATGAATAATAGACATTTATCATGATATAAGGAAATATAAAATAACAACTTTATTATTGCCTCGAGGGCATATTTCCTTCAGTCTCCCACTTGCACTAGAGTCAATAATCTAGTTCACATCGCCACGTGATTTAACACCAATAGTTCACATCTATATGTGATTAACACCCTGGTTCACATTGCCATGTGTCCAACAACCAAAGGGTTTACTAGAGTCAATAATCTAGTTCGCATCCCTATGTGATTAACACCCAAAGAGTACAAAGGTGTGATCATGTTTTGCTTGTGAGAGAAGTTTAGTCAACGGGTCTGCCATATTCACAGCCGTATGTATTTTGCAAATTTTCTATGTCTACAATGCTCTGCATGGAGCTACTCTAGATAATTGCTCCCACTTTCAATATGTATCTAGATTGAGACGCAGAGTCATCCGGATCGGTGTAAAAGCTTGCATCAGCGTAACTCTTTATGACGAACTCTTTGTCATCTCCATAACCGAGAAATATTTCCTTAGTCCTCTTAGGTAACTAAGGATAACTTTGACCGCAGTCCAGTGATCCACTCCTGGATCACTATCGTACCCCCTTGCCAAACTCATGATAAGGTACACAATAGGTATGGTACACAACATAGCATACTTTATAGAACCTATGGTTGAGGCATAGGGAATGACTTTCATTCTCTTTCTATTTTCTGTTGTAGTCGGGTTTTGAGTCTTAGTCAACTTTACACCTTACAACACAGGCAGGAACTCCTTCTTTGACTGTTTGGTTTTGAATTACTTCAAAATATTATCAAGGTATGTACTCATTGAAAAATCTTATCAAGCGTCTTGATCTATCTCTATAGATCTTGATGCCCAATAAGCATCTTCACCAAGGTCTTTCTTTGAAAAACTCCTTTCAAACTCTCCTTTATGCTTTCCAGAAAATTCTACATCATTTCCGATCAACAATATGTCATTCACATATACTTATCAGAAAGACTGTAGTGCTCCCACTCACTTTCTTGTAAATACAGGCTTCACTGCAAGTCTGTATAAAACTATATGCTTTGATCAACTCATCAAAGCATATATTCCAACTCCTAGATGCTTGCACCAGTCCATAGATGGATTACTGGAGCTTGCACATTTTGTTAGCACCTTTAGGATCGACAAAACCTTCTGGTTGCATCATATACAACTCTCCTTAGAGATATCCATTTAAGGATTGCAATTTTGACATCCATTTGCCAGATTTCATAAAATATGGCAATTTCTAACATGATTCAGACGGACTTAAGCGTTGCTACGGTTGAGAAAATCTCATTGTAGTCAACACCTTGAACTTGTCGAAAACCTTTTTGCAACTAGTCGAGCTTTGTAGATAATAACACTACCACCAGTGTCGGTCTTTCTCTTGAAGATCCATTTATTCTCAATGGCTTGTCGATCATTGGGCAAGTCTACCAAAGTCCACCCATTGTTCTCATACATGGATCCTATCTCAGATTTCATGACCTCAAAGCCATCTGTCGGAATCTGGGTTCATCATAGCTTCTTCATAGTTGGTAGGTTTGTCATGGTCAAGTAACATGACTTCCATAATAGGATTACCGTACCACTCTGGTGCAGATCGTGCTCTGGTTGAACTACAAGGTTCTGTAGCAACTAGATCTAAAGTTTCTTGATCTTTATCATTAGCTTCCTCTCCAGTTGGTGTAGGCATCACGGGAATGGATTTCTCGGATGAGCTAATTTCCAAATTAAGAGAAGGTACAATTACCTCATCAAGTTCTACTTTCCTCCCACTCACTTCTTTAGAGAGAAACTCCTTCTCTAGAAAGGTTCCGTTCTTGGCAACAAAGATCTTGCCTTCGGATCTGTGGTAGAAGGTGTACCCAATTGTTTCCTTTGGATATCCTATGAAGATCCACTTCTCCGATTTGGGTTCGAGCTTATCAGGTTGAAGCCTTTTGACATAAGCATCACATCCCCAAACTTTATGAAACGACGGCTTAGGTTTATTGCCAAACCACAGTTCATACGGTGTCGTCTCAACAGATTTTGACGGTGCCCTTTTTAACGTGAATGCAGTTGTCTCCAATGCATAACCCCAAAACAATAGTGGTAAATCGGTAAGAGACATCATATATCTCACCATATCTAATAAAGTGCGGTTACAATGTTTGGACACACCATTATGTTGTGGTGTTCCAGGTGGCGTGAGTTGTGAAACTATTCCATATTGTTCTAAATGAAGCTCAAACTCATAACTCAAATATTCACCTCCACGATCAGATCATAGAAAGTTTATTTTCTTGTTACGATGATTCTCCACTTCACTCTGAAATTCTTTAAACTTTTTCAAATGTTTCAGACTTGTGTTTCATTAAGTAGATATACCCATATCCGCTTAAATCATTTGTGAAGGTCAGAAAATAACGATATCAACACTCATCGGACCGCATACACCGGTATGTATTATTTCCAGTAAGTCATTAGCTCGTTCCATTGTTCCGGAGAATGGAGTTTTAGCCGTCTTGCCCATAAGGCACGGATCGCAAGTATCAAATGATTCATAATCAAGTGATTCCAAAAGTCCATCTGCATGGAGTTTCTTCATGCACTTTACACCGATATGACCCAAACGGCAGTGCCACAAATAGGTTGCACTATCATTATCAACTTTGCATCTTTTGGCATCATTATTTTGAATATGTGTATCACTACGATCGAGATTCAATAAACCATTAACATTGGGTGTATGACCATAGAGGTTTTATTCATGTAAACAGAATAACAATTATTCTCTGTCTTAAATGAATAACTATATTATAATAAACATGATCTAATCATATTCATGCTCAACGCAAACACCAAATAACATTTATTTAGGTTCAACACTAATCCCGAAAGTTTAGGGAGTATGCGATGATGATCATATCAATCTTGGAACCACTTCCAACACACATCGTCACTTCGCCCTCAACTATTCTTTATTTATTCTGCAACTCCTGTTTCGAGTTACTAATCTTAGCAACCGAACAGGTATCAAATTCCCAGGGGCCACTACGAGTACTAGTAAGCTACACATCAATAACATGTATATCAAATATACCTTTGTTCACTTTGCCATCCTTCTTATCCACCAAATATTTGGGGTAGTTCCGCTTCCATTGACCATTTCCTTTGCAGTAGAAGCACTCAATTTCAGGCTTAGGTCCAGCTTCGGGCTTCTTCATGGGAGTGACAACTTGCTTGCCATTCTTTTTGAAGTTCCATTTCTTTCGCTTTGCCCTTTTCTTAAAACTAGTGGTTTTGTTTAATCATCAACACTTGATGCTTTTTCTTGATTTCTACCTTCATTGATTTCGGCATCATGAAGAGCTCGGGAATCGTTTTCGTCATCCCTTGCATATTATAGTTTGTCACAAAGTTCCAGTAACTTGGTGATAGTGACTAGAGAATTCTTTCAATCACTATCTTATCTGCAAGATTAACTCCCACTTGATTCAAGCAATTGTAGTACTTAGACATTCTGAGCACATGCTCACTGGTTGAGCTATTCTCCTCCATCTTGTAGGCGAAGTACTTGTCAGAGGTCTCATACCTCTCGACACGGGCGTGAGCCTGAAATACCAATTTCAGCTCTTGGAACATCTCATATGCTCCATGGCATTCAAAACGTTTTTGAATTCCCAGTTCTAAGCCATAAAGCATGGTCCACTAAACTATCTAGTTGTCATCATATCGAGCTTGCCGAACGTTCATATCGTCTACATCTACTCCTGTAATAGGTATGTCACCTAGCGGTGCATCAAGGACATAATTCTTCTGTGCGGCAATGAGGGTAATCCTCAGATCACGGACCCAATCCGCATCATTGCTACAATAATCTTTCAACTTAGTTTTCTCTAGGAACATATCGAAAATATAGGGGAGCTACAACACGAGCTATTGATCTACAACATAATTTGAAATACTATCAGGACTAAGTTCATGATAATTTAAGTTCAATTAATCAAATTACTTAAGAACTCCCACTTAGATAGACATCCCTCAATTCATCTAAATGATAAGTGATCCAAATCAACTAAACCATATCTGATCATCATGTGAGATGGAATATTCATCAATGGTGAACATCACTATGTTGAGCATATCCACTATATGATTCACGTTCGACCTTTCGGTCTCCAGTGTTCCGAGGCGATGTCTGTACATGATAGGCTCATCAAGTTTAACCTGAGTATTCCGCATGTGCAAATCTGGCTTGCACCCATTGTATTTGAACGTAGAGCTTATCACACCAATCATCACGTGGTGTCTCAGCATGAAGAACTTTCACAACGGTGCATACTCAGGGAGAACACTTATACCTTGAAATTTAGTGAAGGGATCATCTTATAATGCTACCGCCGTACTAAGCAAAATAAGATGCAAAAAGATAAACATCACATGCAATCAAAATATGTGACATGATATGGCCATCATCATCTTGTGATTTTGATCTCCATCACCAAAGCAACGTCATGATCTCCATTGTCACCGGCTTGACACCTTGATCTCCATCATAGAGTCGTGGTTGTCTCGCAAACTATCGCTTCTACAACTATCGCTACCGCTTAGTGATAAAGTAAAGCAATTACATGGCGTTTGTATTTCATACAATAAAGCGACGACCATAAGGCTACTACCAGTTGCCGATAACTTTTACAAAACATGATCATCTCATACAACAACGTATATCACATCATGTCTTGACCATATCACATCACAACATGCCCTGCAAAAACAAGTTAGACATCCTCTACTTTGTTGTTGCAAGTTTCACTTGGCTGCTACGGGCTTCTAGCAAGAACCGTTCTTACCTACGACACAAAACCACAATGGTGATTCATCAAGTTTGTTGTTTTAACCTTCACAAGGACCGGCCGCAGTCAAATTCGATTCAACTAAAGTTGGAGAAACAGACACCCGCCAGCCACCTTTATACAAAACTAGTTGCATGTCTTATGGTGGAACCGGTCCCATGAATGTGGTCATGTAAGGTTGGTCTGGGCTGCTTCATACAACAATACCGCTGAATCAAAATAAGACATTAGTGGTAAGCAGTATGACAATCACCGCCCACAACTCTTTTTGTTCTACTCGTGCATATCATCTACGTATAGACCTGGCTCGGATGCCACTCTTGGGAAATGTAGCATGCAATTTCAAAAAAATTCCTACGCTCACGCAAGATCTATCTAGGAGAAGCATAGAAACGGGACGGGAAGAGTGTGTCCATGTACCCTCGTAGACCGAAAGCGGAAGCGTTTGCTTAACACGGTTGATGTAGTCGAACGTCTTCTCGTTCCGACCAATCGAGTAACGAACGTACGGCACCTCTGAGGTCTGCACACGTTCAGCATGATGACGTCCCTCGAGCTCTTGATCCAGCAGAGGGTCAAAGGGGTAGATGAGTTCCGTCAGCACGGCGGCATGGTGACAGTGATGGTGATGTGATCCATGCAGGGATTCGCCTAAGCACCGCGAGAATATGACTGGAGGCATAAACTGTGGAGGGGGCGCCGCATACGGCTAGAAAAACAATTGATGTGTGTTATAGGGGCGCTCCCATATATAAATGAGGGAGGGAGAGGAGGCCGACCCTAGGCGCGCCCCAAGTAGGAGGAGTCCTACTTGGGGTCCTAGTAGGATTCGCCCCCCCCCCCTTTCCTTTACCGGAGAGGAGAAAGAGGGGAAGAGAGAGGGGAAGAAGGAAAGAGGGGGGCGCCGCCCCCTCCCCTAGTTCAATTCGGACTCCATCCCTGGTAGGGGTGCACTACCCCTTGTGGGCTGGTGTGCCTCCCTCCTATGGCCCATATGGCCCATATCTTCCACTGGGGGGTTCCGGTAACCCTTCCGGTACTCTGATGTGTGCCTGATAGATTCTGGAACCCTTCCGGTGTCTGAATACTACATTCCAATATATCAATCTTTACCTCTCGACCATTTCGAGACTCCTCGTCATGTCCTTGATCTCATCCGGGACTCCAAACAACCTTCGGTCACCAAAACACATAACTCATATAATACAAATCGTCATCAAACGTTAAGCGTCCGGACCCTACGGGTTCGAGAACTATGTAGACATGAACGAAACACCTCTTCGGTCAATAACCAATAGCGAAACCTGGATGCTCATATTGGTTCCCGCATATTCTACGAAGATCTTTATCGGTCAAACCGCTATGTCAACATATTCCCTTTGTCATCGGTATGTTACTTGCCCGAGATTCGATCGTCGGTACCTTCATACCCAGTTCAATCTTGTTACGGATAAGTTTCTTTACTCGTTCCGTAATGCATCATCATGCAACTAACTCATTAGTCACATTGCTTGCAAGGCTTCATATGATGTGCATCACCAAGAGGGCCTAGAGATACCTCTTTGATACTCAGAGTGACAAATCCTAATCTCGATCTGTGCCAACCCAACAAACACCTTCGGAGATACCTGTAGAGCATCTTTATAATCACCTAGTTACGTTGTGACATTTGATAGCACACAAGGCATTCCTTTGGTGTCCGGGAGTTGCATAATCTCATAGTCGGAGGAAAATGTATTTGACTTGAAGAAAGCAGTAGCAATAAAACTGAACGATCATTATGCTAAGCTAACGGATGGGTCTTGTCCATCACATCATTCTCCTAATGATGTGACCATGTTCATCAATTTACAACACATGTCCATGGCTAGGAAACGTAACCATCTTTGATCAATGAGCTAGTCTAGTAGAGGCATACTAGGGACACGATGTTTTGTCTATGTATTCACACATGTATCAAGTTTCCTGTTGATACAATTCTAGCATGAATAATAGACATTTATCATGACATAAGGAAACATAAAATAACAACTTTATTATTGCATCTAGGGCATATTTCCTTCATCAGGGTCGCGCGGAGCAGATGGGCCTGCAGCAGTGTCTTCAAAATCTTTATTTTCGTCAGTAAAGCATGAAGAAGACACTGAGCTTGGGCCGAGCTAAGGAACTTGAGCTTTCTTGAACTTCTTGGGCGGGTATGACCAATTGAAGTTTTATTGGAATTCCATATTTGCAAGTTCTTCATCCATCTTCAGAGTGAAAGTATGGCCCACCTTCTATCAAAGATATCATGGACATAATAATGATTTCTACAAACAGAGTCCGTGTCACTGTCATATTTGCAAGTTCTTTTCGAGGAAAATAGAGGCATTACCCTCTCCGATTTCATATAAAGAAACCAGGGTCTAGTGATAGCAAGGTTTAGGTCTTACAAACATCCAAAAGGGGTTCATATTACATCCCAGGCGAAACGAAACTAAGAAAACGAGAAGTCTAGAAGAACAACCAAACTTGGACTGCGCATAAGGCAAAAGAAACTAAAACTAGAGAAAAAGTGGCATCTAGCATCC